>NC_051186.1:19827164-19883815 GCF_013339695.2 Rhipicephalus sanguineus | reverse complement strand
TCCTCCGTCCCTCTCCGCTCCCCTCTCCACTTCCCCCCTCACCACTCCCCTCTGAAAACGCGGGCTCTACATGCCGAAACACTGCTTCTCATCGCCTCATGGTACCCTTTAGCGGGAGATGGTGTGATTTTTTTTTTACCTAAGGGATTGTTCAGGAGAAGGCAATGCCTGCCGTTAAAAGGAGTTGGCCCGTGTGAACAAAAAAGCTAGCAAAAATAGGACTGAGGCTGTCGCGTGACTGTTGATCCACAATCTTGAAAATTCGCGTCAACAGTAAAACGCTCGAACAATACCTTGAGGTATTTTTTTTTGCAGCAAAAACACATAACACAGGTGCTCCGTTTAGGCATATTCTGTCATAAAGAGATTGCTGGACATTAACGCTTCTAAATTTCTTCAAAATCAGCTTGTAACCTTGAAGGATTTGGATCATTTTTGTATGCCCAAATTGTTTTTTGTTACCTTCTTAACAACTTCAACCCCTGAAAATTGCAATTTGTTAGCACTGCTGGGCAAGATTTGTATTATAGCATTCCACGTGGCCCTTAATGACAATTGTAAGAGTGTATTAAAGATGATAATGATGAATTGGAATTTGCCAACAAATGTGGCGTATCAGTACGAAGGTTCCTTACAGTCTCAGTTTACTTACAGTCCACTTTTGTCGTATGCAATGAAGAATTGTACATACAAAGGTCTGGCATATGCAAAGGATCACAGGTGGCTCCGATCCTTAGCCCAATTGTCTTGGGGTGCATGAACAATAAAATTGCATCTAACCTAAATAGCCTTGCCAAGAACATCTTCCGATATGTGGATGTTTACTTTGTCTTTGTTCAACACAGTGCGCTTGACAGAGCTGTAGTAGATATCTTAAAATTGTTCATAGAATGCAGCAGAGGGCTATAATGTACTTGTGAATTGCCAAGAGATGCTGAACTGCAGTTTTTAGATTTGACATTACGACGTAAGCCAGACCATGTTTGCTGGTCATAAAGTCCGCGTTCAAAAAAGCCCCTGCTTAACTACTCCTCCGGCCACTCAAAGACCATAAAAACGGCATAGCCTACTCTTGCCTGCGCGCGGGACTGGCCAAGTCGTGTCCCGAAAACATGAGTGAAAGTTTCAACAAACATGTTCTTAGACTGATAAGTGCAGGTTACGAGGAGCATATTCTGCGCATATCGCAGAAGTTGGTTTGAGATATGCGCGAAGGCTTTAAAATAAAGACTGCCAAGAAATAATGCGTCGCAATACCTTATTCGCGCAGAATGGCGCCTAATCTAAAGAATGTTGGCAGAAGGTACGGCTTGAATGTTGTTTTCCGTACCAAACAAACTCGGGTAAGTATGTGCATGCTGGATTGTTAAACTGTCGGCCAAAAAAGATCGGTTCGAGGCATCACTAAGCATGCCTCTCCGTTTGTACAGTGTAAAACCGCAGTTTTGTGTGTCGTCTGCCTCTGTCATGGGAAAGATACACATCGGCCAAACTTGCCGGCGCGTTAACACACGACTTTAAGAGCGCAAGAGATCACTACAAAACAATGTTCATTCACACATTAAACGACATTGCTTGGAAAGTACTGCACGTCGCTTTTCCCTGAAATGAGTACTTTCCAATCACAAGGATCAGCTGACCACGGACGTGATCGAGGCTTTCCACATCACTAAAAGAAAATATGTTTGTACGAGGCAAGTATCGATTCTTCTGAGCGAATGTGAATTGTCTTTTTTAGAAGATCGCTGGAAACTGTTATGTTAATATCATTGTTACACGTGGTGCTCTACTATGTATGTCTATTAGACATGCATTTTCACAATAAACTAGCTGCAAGTAGAGCGGTTGTCCTGCCGTTTCGTTGCTTGTCTCTTTGCGGTGCTCCACAGGTAAACATGAGCCATCGGCTAAAACACGCGCGTGCAACCACCACTTCCGCGAGGGTAATTTTTGCTTCAGCATGGGGCTGCGATGATCGGTGAGTACCAGAAAGCGCTCACAGAGGCGCACGCTGGTCGGTTGGATGGCTCCTTTCTTCCGCAAGCTGGCCCATATGCTGCCCACCTTCACATCGACCCCGAAATTAGGTCGATGCAATGCCAAATTCAAGTCGGCCCATGCCTACCTTATTTTTTTTTCTAGGCAGCCGTATCAATTCTTGTCGAAAAATGGTTATGCCTTTTGCGTTACAGACGACATTTTGTGTATTTCCAAAGCCCTCTCTTAAGCAAGGCATAGCCTGAACGAACAGGAGAAAGTACCTCAGAAAGACTGACCGACGTTTCGACAGGAGGACCTCTTTTTGTCAAAGGCGCCTTGTCATCCTTGGCGTGTTTGTTTTAAGGGGTTAGTGTTGACGTCATGTCCAGCGGTGTTGCGTGTCGCTGTTGGTAATTGCTGCCTGGAAAAAAAATTATAAATTAGAAGAGTGTACCCCTTGCCACATATCAAGAAAGGTTGCAATCGCGCTCAGGCATCTCACCTCAGAGATAAGGGGAGCTGGGGAAAAGGGAGGGGAGGGGCGGAAGTGGAGCAGCCTGTCTGAGGCACTTTCTCCTGTTCGTTCAACCTATCGCACTCCGTGTTTGCATTTTTCGGCTCCCATTTTGACTCTCTTAGGCATAGTAATTGGTCGTGTCCAAAATCCACCAAACTTGCCACGGAATTAACCAAAAAGTTCGCATTTCAAAACTTTTTACCCCGCTTTGCTGCTACTTGCTGCAATAACTTCTCTGTTCTTCACGACGACTCCTAACTCCTTTCAGATCCTTATCTACTTCCATTGTTTGAGAACTACGCCAGCGAACTTTATGTGATATTCGTTCGATTTAGCGTTGCACGATGCCACGTGTTTCGCCACGTAGACTTCCTCTCCTTCTAACAGCTGTCGCGAAGCCTACTGTCATAACCTTTGGTGTATGCACGTTTGGTGTATGCACGGGGGGGGGGGGTTCAACCATACTTTATGTATGTTCGTGCGTGCGTTTGTATGTGTGCGTGCCTATAGACGCAAGCAAAATTGAAAATTTTCGGGGGGGGTTTGAACCCCCCAACCCCCCCCCCCTTGGCTACGCCCCTGCTCTTGATATAGTAGCAAGTTCACTGGAATGCAAAGGTAGTGGTGGCAATTATGTTAAAAAAGAGGGCATGGCATATGCGCATGATTGACTTAGCCCCAAACAATAAATAGACAAACTTAAAGAAAGACGCAGCCGGAAATTGCTTGCTGAGGAGGCCGGTAAGCATCGAGTGTGGCGCTACTTGAGTAATAGTGACAATGATAATGAATACTCATGACAATGAAACGTCGAAGAAGGTACAGGAAAAAATAATTTGGATGACGGCACGCACAAGTCGCCGTACGCGCTGATTTTCTTAAGTTTCTTCAGAAATTATTTTTGGAAAGCTTTGAGAACGTCCACGCAACACCTCCCACTTGTGTATACAGTTATAAATTCTATATATGCCGTGGCAGTACGACCACTTAATTGAGGCTTCATTCTGGTATGCCCCATTCATTTATACAGGTAGGCCGATGCAACAGTATATGCCACATAGTTAGCCTTCAGAGACTGCCTGCCTTTGACGCAAGAAGTTTGTTGCAAAAAAAAAAAAAAATGTTTCACTGCGTTAAAGACCGTCACGTCAATTCAATACCCTTTTTTTTCATTTCGCTCTGATTTTGCAAAAATATATCTTGTTGAACTGAAGCAGTCTGTGCTAACGACTCCTGTTTCTAGAACTTTCTTTGTCCCATGCATCAAATATGCATAACTGCTCAAAAATGTATCAAAGATACATAACCAATTCCAACTTCCCCGAATGTCAATTCTTTTTGCCTCCATGTCTTTATTCATGCGTAGTCAATAAGGACTTAATTTTTGTTGAGACTACAGTGAAGGCTCACGTTTAGTATATGTCCCAGCACATAAACATTGTTGCTATTCGTGATAGGACATCATCATGGTTCTGTGGTAGTGATCTTGAAGAAAAACAGCGATACTTGAAACACGAACACGCAAAGAACACACACCGAAGGGCAATGTCTGCCATAAAATACATTTATTTGTGTGCACAAATATAAATACCGTAAAAGAAGGAAGGAAAATTCAAAAGGGGTGGTTGTCGGTGAAGTGCATGGGTCTGAACTTAAATACCATTGCGTACCTCATGATTCTTGCTCGAGACAGCTGTACTCCTAGTCAGATAAGACAATCGAATGGGCTTAACGTACCTTCAGTATTTCTCCATCATTCTGAACATTTAAATAATTTCTCGAGCTAGTTTTTTTCTAAAGCTGATCACAACCTGTCACTGTTGAAGTAGAAGAGAGCAGTCCCATTTGGCACACTGGATGGATTACTGTCCATTCTTGTTGTTCACGTTGTTCGCATGCTCCCGTTGAGGCAGGCTGGGCTGTACAACTGTGGCATCGGCTAGTCGAATTAAACCGTTTCTTTTTACATATTCTGTTAGCACTAGAAGCGATGGGCATCAATGCTCTGAACTTTTAGCAAACGCATCCGCGCACTCACTTGAACATGCCGATTGTCCCCGCTGGCGCTTCTCCAAATCAGTTGTGGGAATAAAGACTTGTCAAATGGCACGCATTATTGAACTAGCATGATGTCATATTTTTCCACTGCGTATCATTTGCTTTTTGCTAAGCACTCAAGCAGTTTTCTATAACGTTCTAGAAAGTAGTCGCTTGCACGAGAAAATTAAGCTGAAGATTAGGATTCAAGTACATGTGTAAACTTCGAACGAGAGTATCGCCAACAATAACTGTTAAATTACCCGACGCAGTAAGATGAAGCCAGTTGTACCGTGCGAATACTGTTTTCTCCGTTTTCTCTCATGCATGGTAAAAATGTATAGAAGAAAGGCAGTAAACATTGGCCCACTTTGGAACTGTGAGATCAGTGAGATCTCTTAACGAGTATGGGACATCAGATTAAGGTCGCCCCACCGACGCAATCTACACCACATTATAGCGAACATTAGCGCAAAAGCTGCGACTCACGCATATGTAATCACCCAAACGATCCAAGGGACACAAGCGAAACCAAGTGAAACTGTGACATTTCACTTCCTTACGATGTAAATATGTTGTCTTGCCTCCACTGCGTTTGTAGAATTATCTGGCTTGCAACGGAGGTAGGTGCCGCTGATCACTGCGTATATTAAATCAAGCCCTCTAAACAGATAATTTTAATGACGAAGCGAGCGTCAAGCTTCTCTGAACATGTATATTTGCGGGTATTGCGGCGCTCTTGTTTCGTTGAGACAGACTGAATTGGTCTGTAACCTTGGCCACCAAAACAGTGAGAGACTCTCAGAAAGTAGTAAGATAAGAACAGCTAAAACGTGCTTTTAAAACTAAGAAACAAAAATAAGTCTGTGACTGCATGTACATGCATGTCTCTCTCGAGCTTTTTGCATCGGTATGTTGCGATGCGAAAACGTGCATTGCTTTTTTATAATACTTTTGATTAGTTTGGTACTTGAAAACGAATCTAACTAGCTCATGAAAATCAACTTCACTTGCAGCGCATATAAGTTGAAGCAAAATAAAATAAGACATTCAATTTCGTGATACATCACTTTGAAGCGACTGTCTACCGTCCTTCATCGCTTTTCTGTTTTGTACCGCAATAGCATGCGTATCGTCTGAAGGGTCCAACCTTGCCACGGTTTCTCTCGAAAGTCGGTTAAAATTTTTAAAACAGAATTTTTCGATCTGCGTTCGGTCTTCTTCCATTGGCGTGACACATACCCACAACACTGGTAAGTGGACGCGATGACGATTGTAGTGCGGGTAAAAATTAAAATCGAAAGCACATGTGATTTCTGAAGGATTACTTTATTTTCGCTGAACACTAATGTAACGAATGTAACAGTCGTTTTCAGCGCGGTAGCGGTTAAATGAAGCCTTATGATACGATTACAGAACACTTGATTTTCTGTAATCGCAGTGTATGCGTTTATTTTAGCACTGGTGCCGCAATCCAAGCCAAGTTGATTCGTCATATAGGGACAATAAATGCACGACTTCACAGCGCAGCACATGTGAGACATGCTAACAACAATACAGCGGCACAGTACGACCATCGGCATAGCTCATGGCATAGCGCATCAGTTGAAGCAGACGAAATTGAAGATGGCACCGCAAGCAGCGCCACCAGGCGCCATTTTGGATGTGTGAGAAAAAGAAGGCAAAAAATACTCTCTGACGCAACCGAAAGCTGCCTCAAGTGCGCAAAATACATTTTCAAGTTATAGATGTTTCTTTTTAAGCAAATGAGTCGGCCTGCGAGGATTTCTTGTCCCACCAGTTGATTGACTACATCGCTGTTAGGTGACGCTAGCGGTTATTCTTTCACGATTTTCAACATCAAATTAAAAATGTAATTCCTTTTTTATGGGGTAAAAGTATGCTTGTTGCCGCCGATGTGACGAACGATCTTCTCATTTTTGTCACAATCAGAAAACATTTTCCGAGCGGTAGACACCGTGCAATGAAAGCAAATGTATGCTTTATATTTTTTTTTTCAGCCATGCTATTGTCGTAAGAAATGTTACGTTATCGAGCACATTTTCAGTTTTCTTATCCTATGTCGCAATATACTGCAGCGGAGTTTCCTTGTGCATCGCACCTGTTGAGAATATGTGACCCTCCTTCAGCACTCGCGCTGAATTATCATGCGTAACAATGTGTTTTCTTCGCGTTGGTGTTGGGGCAGCGTTGCGGCTATCATTACCTCCTTAAACTGCCTCTGAGCATGGCAAAGGGAACGATTCTTGGCGTTTCTCTATTGGCCGCATGCGTAAGCATAATGGAATGTAGACTCCGATTCGTCAGAAGAACGCCTGTTATTTTCATCATGGTACGTCCTTGTTCTAAAAATTTACTTGAAGTTGTCGTGAACCGCTTAAAACATCTCGATTACCATGTCTTTCAATTCTTGCAACGTAGTGTTCGTATTTGATCAAAATTTGTTTCATGCTGTTCACGTTAACATATTCCGATAGTGAATGGTAAATAATCTAGACCCCTTACAGTATATGCATAGTAACTAGCTCGTTTGGTTACCTTTATGTTGGCGCTTTGAACAGAACGATCTTCACGGGAGGTTGTGCAACGTCCGACTCCAACCGTCACGTGATGGAGTCTAGCAATTTTCGCCTACGTTTCGTAAACACTAAACGAGCGAGAGTTGGGCATTCGCAATGGACATGGTTGATCACCCTGTTTCCATGGCTGAGTGGTATCAAGAGAAACGCTACGCGTTCTTATTATAGCGATGGGTCCTATGGCAAATGCCGTGATTAAGGAATAACCTTTACCGAAAGTAAGCGTCCACTTCTCCAAAATTTGGCATAATTAAATCCCGCCACTCAACGTGAGAATAGGCAACATTGGAATAGGCAACTGTTCTGTATTTGTGCCAACCCGCGTATTTCAACCGAACTTTTCACAGCGAAGCTGTTGAAACCGACCGTAAAAACCTTGTTGTCTATAGTGTGTACAAAAGACTATCATCATCATGAGCAGGCACGCGCTATGTTCATTCTTTTTGCTGTCATAGTGTTTAAGCCATCGGCAACTTGCGCTCCATCGAGAAGATATCCTCACGTGGGTATGCGACACAGGAATTGGGCAAGCTACACTAACGAGTACAGCAAGTGGGAGCGTTAGACGAACACGCTGCTCGGTGAAGAAGAGCACATTAAACGCGTGAAAGAGAGAGAGTGAAAGAGTTAGAAAGAGAACGTAACACTAGAGAGAGAGAAAGAACAGCGACAGAAAAAAAAAAAGAAGTGGCGAAGCTTGCAACTAAGGCGCGCAACCCTTCAAACAGCGACGCCGGACGATTCTGAAGTCTAACAAAACAGTCAATAACCTAGAAACAACCTATCAATAACTAGCTGCCGCCCAGCAACGACCTAGAGGCAACCTAGAAAACAACATAGGTAAGAGCCTGGCAGCTACCTAGAAGAAACCTAGCATCACCTAGCTAAAAGTCTAGCAAAAACCTGGAAACAACCTTCCATCACCTAGCTGAAACTTCAAAACAAACTCGAAGCAACATAGAATCATGCTAGCATCACCTAGCTAAAGCCTAGCCACAAGCTAAGAAGCAACCTAGCATCACCTATAGCAAAAGCCAAGCAACAACCTACAAGGAACCAGATTAGACTTCATAATTGTCCAGCTTTGCTGTTTTAAGCCTTGCGCGACATCGTGCAAGCTTCGCCATTTTTTTGGTTAATGAGTACAATCACTGTGACCTTTAAATAAACGTATATCGGCATTACTTATGTGAGAATGATTGCAGCTTGACAATAATAGCAGTGGGCGGCATGAACTCTTTTTGTGCGCTTTATTACTCAAATAAAACTTCAAATTTTGAATAAAGCATGTACACATGGTAAGAATTATCTTATTTTGCTAATTTAAACTTTTCTACAGCCCTACCGAACAATTCACCATTATCATCATCGCCATTATCGTTATGTACGCAGATATGACGGATTTGCAAAGGTAAGCACCCTACGAAATGCTTTCTTGTGTCTATATTGCTCCTTTGAAGCGCTTCCTCGTGGCACTAAGAGCCTTACATGCGTTTGTGTTTTATAACATTTTAACTTCGTATGCGTGATTGTCATGGCCGAAATGAAGAAGTTGTTAAATGATACGTTATTTTAAGAGCTCTCAGTACGAGGAGCCCTTTTTATAAGTACTCATTTGCCTCTCTTTCAGTTCTTTTCGACCGACCAACCAATATGGACATATAAGACAACTGAGCGGCCTGTCCATGAGTGCGAAGTGGAACAAATGATCAAGAAAAACAAGACATCAGTTCTTTTGATGCGATCCTATAACAAAAACAATTCAAAGTAGTACAGGTGTTGCAGAAAACTGCGATGTATTGATGTTAATTCTTTTATTTACAGAATATCCGGTTACCTACAGCGAACTCTTCAACCAAGGAATGTGTACCAAATGCTTATTCAACATTCAGGTAATAAATGCGCAGCATTTCTTCGCGAACCAAAGGCACTTTGACCCTTTATATCTATCTGTCTATCTAGCCGGCTACGTGTGTACCTCTTGTGGTCTCCTCCTGGACTTTATGTAAACCAATATTGGCCTAGCAGGGCATGAGTGCATTGCGAACATGATTGACAGGTCGCAACATAAATAACGTGTCATGCCTGTAGCGTACGCTATTGAGCCCTTCTCGTCACTTCTCGCGCATACCCGTGTACCACAGCCATTGGTATGCAGATGCGCTGCACAGGTGGTACCACAAAACAATGAAAAGAAACACTCAAAATTTTGTCAGAAAAGAATAATTATTGCTGGAGTCTTATGTGCCAAAATCACGATATATTTACGATGCACATCGTCGTGGTGGGATTCCGGATCTAGACACACCGGTTTTCCTTGCATTTCGCTCCATCTAAATTAGACCGCGCTGGCCGGGCATCCAACACGCGTCCTGGCGGACGCGGGTTCCATACCCGGTCATTCATTGGCTAAACAAAAGGAATGCACTCACTTTTTTATAGTTGGCATGTTTCAGTGGAGCAGACAAGGGCTGACAAAAGGGAGCAACGACCCCCAGCCAGCCACCACCCGCTATCGTAAATAGAAGGGGTAGACGAGTAGTTGTAGTGACCGCTGCTTAACAAAAAATTGGCCGCGTATCTGCGTGCTTCGCTGCCAACGTTGTCTAAAGACGATAGAAGAGGCGCTGCGTGAGATACGGACGCCATCTGGCAATACGTCGGGAAACATGAGTGCTGTGTTGCGGGCTGGAAGTCCCGGCGCAGCGGCAGGTGAAGACCGGCGGTGAGCAACGCGAACGGCGGGGACGCCGGCCAGCCCGAACACGCGGTTTGGCGCGATGCACCGAAGGAGAAGAAACGTCCGCAATCAACGAGTACTCTCCACAAACTCTCTTATTTACACGTCACCTGGGTAAAACAGGAATGCCTGAGCGGCACCCCCTGGCATTCGTACAATGCAATGCTGAACCGAAACCGAAACACAACATGAGCTTGTGCAGAGGGCACGGAGGAAAAAAAGTTTCAGCACAGTCGCATTTTCAGCGCAGCTTAAAAAACTAGGGTCTTTAAAACTGCGTATCTATGTATTTTCTATTAAAGGAACACACCACCTAATACTTAGCTAATGATGTTGCGCCTCAAATATGCGTAATATTTCCTTTTTGATCGACAACGTTCAGAAGTAGGAACAGCCGTACCAGTTCAACATTGGTGGGCGGTAAGCAAGTGGTTCAACTTTGGCCGGGTGGCTGAATCGAGTGACGTGCCGACAAACAGAAAGACAGACCAAAACTTCTGTGTTTAAGTTCCCCAAGAAAGACTATCGTCTTTAAAACTGTAGTACTGGTTCTTGTCGAAGGTTAACTAGCGGTTGGATTGCTGGCAAGCGTTCTTACAACAATGTAATAAACATTACTTATGTCTCATAAGACTCAGCAAACCTTGACAAATCGTTGCTCGTCCCCGCAAGAATGAACGCTGTGTATGATACGCGTATTAGAGCACCAAATGTGCATCTCATTTCAATGAAAAAAATTGTGACAGCTTTGCACAATTGGTGCCAAGCCTGAAGGAAGGGCGCGGCTGGGCGGCTTTCCCTGTTTCTGTTTATTTTTTCTTTCTTCTTTTTCTTTCTCTTTCGGTCTAGTTCTTCTATCTTATTTTTCTATCAGTTTCTTCTATTGATTTGTTTCTCTCTCTCTCTATTTCTTACTCTTTCTTTCTGTTTCCCGCTTTCTCTGTCTTTATTTATCCCTTTCTTTCACTTCCTGTCCTGCTCTCTATTTTTCTCTTCCTCTTTCTATCTATTGCTTTCTTTCTATATTTCTCTTTTTCTTTCTATCTGTCTTTTTTTGCTGTCTCTTTATCCTTTTATGTCTTTCTTTGCTTTATTTCTCTCTAAAACTGTCTTCCGCGTTCTTTCTATATATTCTTTTCTCTGCCTATGTCTCTTTGTTTCCATTTCTTTCTTTCACCTTTGGGCCACCTTTAGGTCGACGTTCAGGCGTATATATGTTAACGTAAGGTATTTTTCTACCCACTGCATGTATTTCTTTCCACACGATTATCTCTCCAGTAAAATTAGGATTATGCTTATTTACTCCAGTTACATAACCAATGACTAATACGTACACTTTTACCGGCACTCACTTTTGTGCCTTGAGGCGCAAAAAGAGTTAGCTTGCCGATGTTTTTTTTTTTTTTGAATTCGGGAAAGAATGCATGGATATTTGTTATGGTAACGAGGTGCTGGTGGACACTAGTGTGCAGATCCGCACGGTTAATTGAATTCCTTTTCTCTTCTAATGGTACAGAATATAATCAGACTGAAGACATCTTGTATATGAGTAAGAAGTTGAGATGTGCAGTGGTTAAAGTTACAAGCACCTTGAAAGGTACGTACCAACTAGCCCCTATTGCCGCCTTTTGAACCTTAAAAGGTTCGTTTTTATCGCCTGTTCATAAACTGCTTTGAAGGACGACCACGTCATTCTGAATAACGAAGCAATAGGAAAAGTTCCAGGTACACAGATTTTTTAATTGAATATTCGATATAAAGAATAAGGAAATGTCCTGCTTCAAATTTGTTTTTTTATATCAAGTTGCGACGTGTAAGTCCTCGGTGATGGCCTTGTCAGGAGACATATGAGTCTACTTTTACCTTGCCTCGTGGACATATTTCATGTTATGTAACTATGTGCGGAATAAATAAACTAAAAAAACTAAAAACTAAAAAAAGAAGCTAAGTTGTTGCTTGCTTATATATACCTTCTAAACCAAAATTAAATACTGCTTTGCTAATAAGTGAAATTTACAAGTTATGTAAAAGGATTCCTGCTGATAAAGATGCAATATTGAAAAGCGACATGACTGTACTAGCCTTGAGGCTATGTTTTACTTTCCGATCGTTTTGCAATGCTGCTCTGTGAGTATTGCCTATATGTCGTCGCACGAAATTTCTTTCAACTTGAGAACGCTGAAACTCTTCTCATTAGGCAGGAGGCAGCCTAAACTGTGCTATATCCATGCTATAATATTCAGAATGGTATGAAGATATCAACTGCAAACCTTGCTGACTTTGCACTGTGTAGAAATATTTAAAATATGTTTTTTTTGTTTCATTACATAGGTCAGCACACCACATTTGACCTTCGAGTTCGCAACTCTTCGGTTACCAAGGGCTCTACCCGAGGCTGCAAAATAAAATTTTGGAGAGTTGCTAGCGGAGCACAAAACGTTTATACAGTCAAGTGCCAGGATATACTTCGGAACAAAACGAAACCAGCGATAACGGTCGTAGGAAATGCGAAGAAGAAAATGCAGCCCCTTCGATGACGTTTTTTTTAGCATCGTCTGACATCTAGACAAACTGGTGGAGGATCATCGAAATTTGTGCAGTGATTCAACTTATTTATTTTATCACTTGTCTAGATCACAACTGGACGAAAGAGAACATTGCGCCACATATTTGTTAAGCATGGCCGTTATTGCTCTTAGTTGACGCGTCAATGTATTCCGGCATTCTCACCCAAAGGCATCAATAAAAGTAGACTTTCGTTATTGCATGGTCTAGTTATCGCCAGAATTCTTGATATCTGCAGAAGTTACACATACTGGATGGTAGTTTTAAGCCACAAGCCATCTCCCATTTCACAAATTATGGATAGATATTTGAGATTATGGAAAAGATTACGTGTGACTCAATATCGAAGAACGGATTGCCTTAGGCACCTACCAAGATGATGTACATGAAGGCGAAGCGAAATGAAGATATCCTACAAGTACGCTCTGAGGAGATCTAGTACTTAAAATTGAATATGCTCCCTAGCTGCACTAGGTATATCCAAAAGTTTGTGAGAGCAAAGTAAGTGCACACACATACCATGCACCAAGTCAGTTTAATAAGTGTGTATACTTGCCGGATAGCATGATTTGCATTACCTGCGAGGCATTTTAAACGGTGCTGCTACAAGGCAGTCACAGCGAGACTCCAGTAATATTAGACACTAGTGTATTGACAGCTCTCAGTTCATCTGTTTCCCGAAGATAATTTGCTGATTGGGGGTCTGTTTTTCAAATTTTCTTCAACACCACCTAATGAAACTTTAGCGCATTGCTTTCGCCCACTCTCCTATTAACATGGCCAAAGCTGGTGTGCGCCCTAAGTATTCGCTTTCCTTTTCCTTTCTCTCTTTTAAGTCGCAGCTTTCTCTGCTTCTAACAAATGCTTTCCGTGGCCTGCTGTAGTCTGAGGGCAAGAAATATTTCATCTCACTCCAACAAAATTTCAGCGCGCTCCCTATTGGTTTCCGAGAATGAGCGTTGCTCTGTCCTCAAACGACAACTACGCGGCATGGGCTGTTCAGGTAAACGAAACAGAAAGTCGGCAGCGAAAAGAAAAAAAGGCACAATATGCTCGCCAAGATATTTGATCTGTGGTCTCCACATCCCTCTACGTTAGGAGTAGCTGTCGATGCCAGAAAACTGCGAGGCACGGCTGAACCTCGCTCACTGTGGTGCAAAGCGTGCGTTTCGCGAGACAAGAGAGGAGGGGGGGGGGGCGTAGACGTGATGGGCAATCATTACACTTTCCGGCCACAAAGTAAAATTACTAGAAAGACCTCCTGGACCTGCGGCCCTGCACTTCATTCACTAATGCACCAGGGGCTGCAATTCTTGGCTACGACATTTGGGAAGAAGGAAAAAAAAACATGGTTTGTTTCACCAGAGATATCCACCTCAACATTCGAAAAGGGGAAAACCGGTGATTACCAACTTCCATGGGAAATGTCTACGGCAAGCGTCTACTCAGCTGTCACCCTTCGCGATCATCGCCCATGTCAAGGAATACTAGTGCGAGTGACCACGTGTTGGTTAGGGTGAATAATACGTTTAAGGTATCTCGTTACGTTTGCTATTTCTTGAGGCGCTTGCCTGTGCACAGTTCTGCAACATGAACAACTACGCCAAGCACAGCAAAACACATTAGAAAACGCGACATTCACGTTCTCTGCGAAGCAGTTGTTCCAAAACGCCCGTGGAACAATTTGAAATGCTGCTAGTTCAGATATATTCTGCAATTAAAAGCAGTGACAATAATGGCAATATGTAACGTAATAACTACCTCATGAGTAGTTGGAATGACATGCCGCGCAAAGGACAGATAAGTGCGCTGTTGTTTCAAGTATGTCGATGTTTGCTTAGTGTTACGCGGACGCCGTAATGCATCAGCTATGCGTTCCATGCTGTTGAGTTTTCTTCATTACAGTACACTTACTTCAAGATGTATGTAATTACTGTTCAGCTTGAATAGTTTTGTTACGTTTCGCACTCCACTAAATGCTTCGTTTTCGCGGATTTCCGCCTATGTGTGCGATTGTCTATTTTTTTGCGTAAGTTGATCACTATACTATACCAAAAGCCCATTTGGCACGCCAACTGCTCTATCTCAATAGAACCCTTATTCCGCGTTTTTCCTTTAGGTTCCTTGTGAACATGCTCTCCTATTCCTGTGATGTTGATGGTGGACGAGAGTCAGGAAAGCGTGCTTAAACACGCTCCTAAGGAAGCAACTTGCTGCCATGACGGAACGAAGTCCACTCGTCAACAGATTGGATCCGGCGACGTTTCCTTTTCAGCAAATGTCCACAACTTCAACCGTCCATGTTGCCGTGATCGTCTGCATTGTTTACATTTCCAAATAAATAGCGTCTTGAGTAGGGAGAATATTGACACGATAGCATTAAAGAGTGCGTTCCGCAGAAATCCGCTTGACGGCGGCAGCGTCGTTGATTCTGAGCGAAAAATTGGCTTTGTTGAGCGCGAAAATTTGGGGCACATGCAAATAAATAAATAATAAAAATATCCGCGGTTCGAGTGAGAACCGAAGCCAGGCCTTCCGTGTCACAAGCATGTGTTCTACTACGGAGCTACGCCAGAGCTTAAAACTGTTTCGTAAAGAAACGCTATTAGAATTCCATGTAGTGGGAGCAGTCCTTTTAACAGTCTTAGTATAGAGTGACAGAATCGTGGAGTCGCACCAGGCGTCAAAACACGTAAATTGCGCAACAAGTGGCAGGCTTAAAGCTACCCACCCATTAAGAAGTGTGGAGCGGCGCAGGTGCGCGTGGCACCAGACGGACGCGTAGCGGGTACTTCGCCACTTTTCAAAGGGAAGAATTATGGCGCAGTGCACACTTCGCAACTGTACCTGCGCAAGGCACTCTAGCAAATTTTGAAACGGCCAATGTTACGCGCACAAATGCTGCTTTCCTTGCCATACGGTTGAAGGTGGTGCGCAAGGGGCACCATTACGCTATGGCGCTCTACTCTTGAAGGTGAAGCTCAGGCGTCATCCAAGTTTTTTGTGCACGCTTTTCTGATCTCTATTTGTCATAGATATGTGACGAGGCACTGGCGTTATAGCGAGTATGTCCATGCTCTACTTGCTGACCTTTGACGGGCGCGTAAGCATATGCGCTTCTTTCAATGCCAGCTTTGTTCCAATTCACCACATGACTTCAGGCTGCGTTTTGAAGCGAAACGTCTGAGGTAAATATTTCT
This sequence comes from Rhipicephalus sanguineus, assembly GCF_013339695.2. Classification (NCBI taxonomy): domain Eukaryota; kingdom Metazoa; phylum Arthropoda; class Arachnida; order Ixodida; family Ixodidae; genus Rhipicephalus; species Rhipicephalus sanguineus. The sequence goes on along the minus strand of NC_051186.1, from coordinate 19,868,176 downwards.
ATGGTAGCGGCGGTGCCGTAGTTTGTGAAAAACTCAGCGCCGGCGAGTGCACAGGAATGCACGTGTACACAAATGGGCTCACCAACGTGCGTCGGTCAAATGCGTATTTGTGTCGGTCCCTGTCTAATAACTGATGATCTCTCGATCCTCAACATATCGGCGATCAGCCATTTGAGATGCGGAAACCAGATTTTTTATCGAGGTCACTTGTCAGTCCACGTTGTCACAGTTTATTGTTGCCTTCATTGCAGTATTTCATTGTTTTGCGCGTCACCGTCGGTGTTGCCTGTAGCAACAAAGTGTTTCGCTTCTAAGCGCGTTCTAAGGTCGAATTCCTAGCATGGACGACGGAAAACGTTAGGGACACAGCGCAACACGATAGAAGGAATGAACAACAATTAACATGTCAAGGGCGCACACGCCAAGCGTCGCTTTTCCCCATTTTCCCAACGGGGGAGGCCTCCCAATGTTTCTTCCCACCATCTTGGCGCCGCACTTTACAACTATTGTTTAACGTCATTTCATTACCTGGAAAATTATAACTTCTGCAATGAACCTGGTTTTCGTTCGTCTCATAGTTGGTCATACACGATGCACGTGGGTCACTACACTCCCAAATAGGGCATTATGCAAGATGGTGACAAAGCAGCAATTGTTGACTGGGAAAGACAAGGGGCAGCTCTCTACAATCACCTACGCCATTACGAGACTCTATGCAGCGTAACAGGCGTAGCTTTAATTGGCCATATTTTAGACCTCAGGTTTTTACTCTGTGTCTTCATCTAATTGAAGGAGCACGAACCAAGGTTTACTCCGCATCCTTTGTACAACTACTTTTGGGTATCCATCTATTCACTTTTTTTTATTTTGACCTTGCAAAATTCAACAACAGTAATGTAGATATATGGAAAAGTCGCAGTAGAGGGGGGTGGCGCTGGCGTCTGCGCTGCCACTAAGGGAAAGTTCAAGGTACCTTATGGAATCACTGATGAAAGGGTCACACAGCTGATTAGTCGAACAGTAATATAATGGCACAATGTGGTTTAGCCACTTTTTTTCTGAGAACCAAAGACGCAATATGTTCTGGCGTGGTTCACATTCAATTCAGTTCACTTTATTACCTTGAAGACCCCTTGGGGGGCATTAAGTAAGAAGTATATGCATTAAAAACAAATGAATTTTCTTGTTTGGACAAGTCATCTTGTCGAAACGCTGGCTCGAACGACATCGGCTGTTCAACATACTGGCTTAACTCTATAAAGGTGAAGCATGACACGAAAATTACTGTTGAAGGGCTTTTCAACAATGGCGTCTGAACAACCACTCAGGCACCAGCGCTGGAAGCCGCGTGTTAAGTGGTTTTATTGTTGAGATTTCTGTGCCCTGCTGACGAGATGAAATATCCTTGGTACACTGGGTGTCGCTGGAGCCAACGTTTGGATAAGCGGACTTGTTTTCAAGGGTACAACTGCCTATCTCAGCGCGTGGATGTGGCTAAGGTAGGCAGATACAGCCTTGAAGAAGACAAGTCCGCTTCTCGAAGCGTTGGCCAAGGATATTTCATCTCATCAAGATTCCATATTCCCCTGAACTTCTGATGGCATGTGTGATACTTTGTATATATTCTTTCTGACCAGTTGTGGCGACTTTGTGACGTCACGTTCTCGCCTGTAATATTTTGCATACCTTTAGAAGTGAGGCGTAGAACTTGGCGAGACCCATGTTCGGGTAAACAAATATTTTCGATTCAGCTGGTGTGCTACTAGCACATCAAGAAATGAGGCACACAAAGAGCACATTGTGCGTTGTTCTTATTCAGGTGTGTATGTCTCCAAACAACGTCATCACTCTTTCCAGGTCTTGCAAGTACAAGGTTCGCTTTTTTTGCACACTCTGAGTATCGTAAACGGCTGCAGCAAAACTGTTTTTCTGTCTCCCTAGGAGTTAACAGACGGCCGATGATACGTATAATGCCGTAGCAACACAATGGTGACCAAGCCATGACGCACATCCAAATAACATGCACTTAACCTGTACTTTATGATCTTCCCATTAGCTATATCTGCATGTATAAATGGAGGCAATCACCAGAGCGGTTGAATGTCCAATGTCTATTTATATTGTTTTGAATGACCTTGTTATGTTGCCGTTTGTTCAGTTTACTTGAGTGCGCTGCTATGCATCATGCGTATGATATGCGCATAAACGAGACGAGGTAGCTTCCTTTAGAGCCAATTGTGTCCACCAACATGGACACGTTGTGCAAGTTGGTTTTAAGTATAAATATTTATATATCAAGAAACTTTAGATATCAGGTTGAACTGCTAAACTTTGCCACTGTCGACAGCTCAAGGACATTTTGGATGAGATGTGGATGCCATAATGGCACAATATGGTATTCGTACATATACTGTGATGGCATTCTGGAGGTTCAAAGTGGCAGTTTGATTCCAAGTTTTCCTAGCAGCAATAACATAATCTAAAACAACTATTTGGCATTTTATGACTTTAAAACGCCAAATATTTTATAAATTACTTCTTGGACAGTGATTTGAAAAAATCTTATTTGCGTAGCGCAATTAAACAGCCCAGGACACGTTCATACTGCCAAATGAATCGATATGAGTTGATTTATCTTAGGGCAGCCATTAACAGGCCTAACGCCCTAAGTGTACTGAATTTTATAGCTGCGTAAACAGACAGGTGGAGCATTTTTGTAGGTTACAGTGAGCTGCAGGACGTTAATACAAAGTGTACAATATTCACGCCTCCTAGAAATATCCGACAAACACAGCGGTAATCATCGAAACTGTATTATTATAAATGAGAATGCCATATTTAATTTCCTTAGCACTTAGCTCAATGTCTGAAATAAATCTTACTTACCAGAAAGGAAGCTGGGTGACCCGCTCGGCTAAACGCTGCAAAAGCTGCTTGACAAGACCTAGATGACCATTAGGTGGCAGTGACAGTACAAACCTCGTATTTTGTGGACATAATGTGCTGTGAACAAGCGCACCCGAGAAACAAATGAAAAGAAACGAATTACAAAGACACTCCATGAAATCACAAGAAAACACTAAATGTTACAACACGTCTTGTAAGTGTGTAATGTCAATAAAACGTCTAATGCACGTGGCAAAATTGCATTGCTAACCTCAAAGAAGGCAGTTCCAAAATAGTAGCGTTGACATGAATAATCTCTTAGCTTGTTCTTAGGAGGGTAGATTGGAAGAAAAGTTCTGAAGGACACCGCAATTACTGCTGTTTAGCCCGGCTAGGATCCACAAACTGTCCTGTGCGATTACCCTTGGCGTTGCTAAGCCGCTTCCACTTATATTATGACGAGTAATGTGTGGATATAATGCGTGCACAATCATAGGAAAAGACGCTTTTCTAAATTCAGACCTAGGATTCTAGTTTCTGTAATGAAACCATTTCGTGCATTTCCAGCATTGTACAATAAGAATGAGGGGAACAGAGAAAATTAGCACACACACACACACACACACACACACACACACACACACACACACACACACACACACACACACACACACACACACACACACACACACACACACACACACACACAAACACACACACACATACACACACACACACAAACACACACACACACATACAAACACACATACATTCACACACAGAGAGTGAGAGTGAGAGAGTCTTCAATTGACAGCGCGAAACCTCAAATATATATCCACTGCTAATGCGCCAAGAAGCGGTGGAATATAGGTATGGGAGCACGCGTGAACCGTTCGTAACAGGCATGTGGCAGACATGCTTTCAAGGATCTTTTTTTTTATTGATGACGTCAAAGATGCTTTGTCAGCATACTTAACGTTTCTGTTTATTAACACAAAAGTGTCGATGAATCCTACGGCATTTGTCATATTTACACCCGCCCAAAGCACGCGAGCGCCAACAGGCTACACGAAGGTGTGCACTTGCATATGATAACAATAATCCGCTGAATGACCGGATGCATCTATCCTATGACATTTGAACTCTGCTCTCTCAACCTGTTGTTAGTACAGCGAATGGCGTGACCGCGTGCATGTAGCTTTTCCCGCATGCAAGTGAAAATAATGTATAATCTTTTGTACAGCCTGTCTGCCTTATTCCTGTTAAAGTAGCACACGCACGGAATATGTATTTTAGAAAATACGGTACGAGAATATAATGACCGATTTTGTGTAGAAAAAAAGAGACTACTTTAATTGTTACAGCATGGCGACTATGTCCCGTCTTTTATTCATGGCGGGCAGAGACTTTTCGACTTTCCAAACGCGACGTGACGTCATTTGGGGCTATTTGTCTGGAGCCGCACACCTGTGAAACCTACGCGACAATAGGCAGGGAACGCTGTTTGTCATTCGCGATATCTGAATACGTTCACCATCGTGTGGGCTACTTGCTCAGGTTTTGCGCGTTATCTGGTTTTCCTGCATAAATTAGTACCGGAAAAAGATGGCGAGAAAGCTTCTCGTTACTCTTCTACTCGCCTCATCACTGACGGTGTTTGCGTGCGCATTCAGCTTCTTCAGAAGAAGGACCTACAAAATTCACAAGGTAAGATTTTGATTCCGAAACGGCCGTTGTCACCATTACGCTCGTAGCGCGCACCCCCAAACCACACTGTAATATTATTGTAGAAACAGAGTGACCCGTCGAGCATTTCAGCGTGTGTTTGATTTTTGCGACGCACCGTTACAACTTAAACACCGTTACCATACCTGAGAATACAGTTTTTAGTGTTCAAGTTACACGAAAGGAAATTTTGCCCTGTCGTTCATATTTACTCGTTCAGTGAATATGCAGACATCTCTGCAGGAGGAAGCGATTCGCGCCTGAATTACGCTGTAGACAACTTTCCCATAAATACTGTAACGAACTGTTATATCTGAGCTGTTGCAGCAATACCTAGATGTCATTGCACGGCTATAAGGGTACATATTTACAACATTAGCATATTGCGAGGCATTACGAAGTACGAAAAATGAAACTACAAACCACTTGAGAGTACAAGTAAGACCACTTCCTATACAAAAGATCATTCCGTTTGTTGATACTATGTGGGCTGAAGTTTTACTGCGTCATGCCAGAAGAGTCGCCGCTGCAGCAGTCGAGCTCGAAATTGAACACTTTTTACTCACAATGGAGCACTGAACAATTCTGAGCTTCCACAGTGCTCGTTTTTATTCTTAGCTGTTGACATGTCTCGTTTGAAGACAACGACGATGAAGTGCGCGCGCGACACACTGGCGCTGTGGCACGAGCGTGATTCTTGTGTCGAACGTTAGCCATTTTGTGACTCCAACGCCTAAGCTGCGCTTTTTAATGCGTTCATGTTTCCTTGCATAAAATAAATCGTCGTACAGCCACAAGTGGCTGTACAGACGTAACAGTTGGCGACGAGGAAGACTCTGGACTCACTGGCACTTCACCGACGTCAAGGAACGTAAGGAGATGGCGACGCCTGACTTTGGTCGGCTACCCGAATTCAGCGGCAGCTCCGGCTCCTGGAGATCCTGGTATGGGAGGCTACAGTTCTTCTTCGAGGCTAACGACATTACGGACGCTTCCAAGAAACGTGCTCATCTGCTAACGTTATGCGGGGAACAGACTTATGACGTCGTCTGCGCCCTCGTTCAACCCAAGCAGCCCAACCAAGTGAGCTACGATGACATAGTCGAGATGCTCAAGGCACACTTTGATCCACAGCCGTCGGAGGTCTTCTGCAGGGCACGCTTCCAACGTCGTGACGAACGGCATGACGAAACGGTCAGTGATTACGTAACAGCGCTCAAGAAGCTAGCAGCAGATTGCAATTTTGGAACAAGCGTAGACGCTGCGGTGAATCCAACAATGCTGCCTCTTGATGTAATGCTGCGTGATCGTTTCGTTTGCGGTCTTCGGAACGAGCAGGTCCAGCAACGGCTGTTCGCAGAAAAGGACTTGACATTCAAGAGAGCCTTTGACATTGCACTGCGAGCTGAAAACGCCGTCGAAGATCAGAAAAACGTGAAAACGGAATTCAAAGAGATTCACGAAGCCTGCACAAGTATCTGCAAGACAGAAAATCAACGTCACTCGAGTGCCTCTGCCCGAAAGAAGAAACAACACTGTTGCCGTTGTGACGCGCAGCATAGTCCGGACACTTGCAAGTTTCAGACAGCTTCCTGCAACTACTGCAAGAAAGGCGGACATATTGAAAAGGCCTGCCGGAAAAAGCGGAAAGAGGCAAGAACAAACAAGAACAACAACATCGAATATCCCCGACAAGGAACTGCGAAAGTGGCCTCAGCACCAGTCACGACTCAACAGGATTCACCAGACGTGGCACTTTACGAGCTCAACACCTTAATCGACGCGTCCAGCACGCAGAAGGTCATGACTCAACTACGCATACATGGCAAGACCTTGGAGTTCGAAGTCGACTCGGGTGCAGCCTGCACACTCATCAGTGAGGCCACGTTCAAAGCTACGTGGACAGGTGACCCACCACAGCTTCAGACGGACAACATTCTCCTACGCACATGGTCAGGCCAGTCCCTCCGAGTTCTCGGATGTGCAACGGTGGATGTAGCGCACAAGAACAGGAATTTCACATTACCGCTTGTTGTCATCAAAGGAGCAGGTTGTAACCTCCTCGGACGAAACTGGTTTCCTCATCTGGGTATAAAGATCACGGGCATCAAGGCCGTATCAGACGACAAACTTGTTTCGAAACTTCTAGACAAGTACCAGTCTGTGTTCGACGAGGACATCTCAGGACACGTCGGCCCTGCGGTACAACTTGAACTCGTGGAAGGAGCGAAACCAAAGTTCCTAAAAGCACGACCAGTTCCTTTCGCGCTGCGGTCAGCTGTAGAAGCTGAATTGGATCGACTGCAAAGTCAAGGCATAATCGAGCCTGCGCAGCATTCGGATTGGGCAACGTCTCTCGTACTTGTTCGCAAGAAAAACGGCTCGTTGCGATTATGCGGCGACTACCGTTGCACAGTGAACCAGGTATCGAAGAAGGCAGACTACCCACTTCCAACAACTGATGAAGTCCTTAGCCACTTGAGGGGAGGCAAGGTATTCAGCACCCTAGATTTGGCACAAGCTTACCAGCAACTTCACGTAACGCCAGAGACAGCAGAGATATTGACTCTGAACACGCTGAAAGGGCTGTACAAGGTCAAACGATTGCCTTTCGGAATCTCTGCAGCTCCAGCCATTTTTCAACGCTTTATGGAGACTATGCTTTCTGGCATCACAGGCGTTTGCGCATACCTAGATGACGTGATCATCAGCGGAAAAGACGCCACTGAACACGCCGAGAGACTGGAAAAAGTTCTGAAGAGGCTACGCAATTGCAACCTTCGTCTCGGCAAAAACAAGTGCTGTTTTGCAGTGCGAGAAGTTTCTTTTCTGGGACACCGAATTGACGAGACAGGCGTCCACACCAACGAAGAGAAAGTTCGAGCAATAACGGAGGCTCCAGCACCAAACTGCAAGCAAGCACTTCAAGCATTCCTTGGAATGCTGGCTTTCTACGACAGGTTCTTGAAGAACAGGGCAACAATTGCCAGCTGTCTCTACCAGCTCCTTCAGAAGGACGCCACGTGGAGATGGGAGACCAAGCATCAAGAAGCATTCGATAAACTGAAGAGATTGCTTCTCAGTCAGACCGTACTGGCACACTACGACGAAGAGAAGGAGCTTCTCGTCTCATGCGACGCTTCACCGTATGGCATAGGAGCTGTTCTGTCTCAACGTGATGACCAGAATAGAGAGGCGCCAATCGCTTTCGCATCTCGGACGCTAGGGACAGCGGAACGCAATTATGCTCAGTTGGACAGAGAAGGCCTTGCCGTAGTGTTTGCTGCACACAAGTTCCACAAGTATATTGCGGGAAGAAAGGTGACTTTCGTCACGGACCATCAACCGCTCCTCGGCATACTGGGTCCAGGGAAGCCAACGGCTCAAGTCCTGTCACCACGGATGACCAGATGGTGCATCAAGTTGTCGGCCTATGACTACAACATCGTCTACAGGCATGGCAAGAACCATCAAAACGCGGACGCGTTGAGCCGATTGCCACTACCAGAACGTCTCGATGAACCCTGGCCACCAGGCGACGTACTATTGTTCGAAGCTTTGTCGAGACCGCCGTTCACTGCTACAGAGATAGCACGTCTGACACAAGAAGACAGCATCCTGCAGAGGTTGTACAAGGCAGTGCAGGATGGCACAGTGGAGAAACTCACTGGAGATGAGTTCACTCCTTACCGACGACGAGCGACCGCACTAGCATTTCATCGCGAGTGCCTGACACTTGGATCACGGGTGATCATACCGAGCTCAGCACGATCCCACGTTCTGGCACTTCTGCACGCTGGTCACCGAGGCATGGTAGCCATGAAGAAGTGCGCAAGGAGCTACGTATGGTGGCCCGGAATCGACAAGGGTATCGAGGAAACGGTGTGACAGTGCCGCGAATGCTTTTCAACGCAGAAGAGCCCACCCAAAGCTCCTATTCCCTCCTGGGACCGTCCCAAGACACCATGGCACACGGTGCACGTTGACTTCGCGGGGCCACTACTCGGGCGCACCTACTTGGTTGTTGTGGATGCACACACAAAATGGGTGGAAGTCCGGCACGTGACGCAAGCAACATCCGCGGTTGTCATCGATGTGCTACGAAGCATCTTTGCTACGTTTGGCATTCCCCGAAAGGTCGTCTCCGACAACGGAAAATCCTTTATTTCGAACGAGATAAGGCAATTCTATACGGCAAATGGCATACAGGCTACAACATCACCAGCTTACCATCCTGCCACAAACGGCCAGGCAGAACGCTATGTGGCAGAGCTGAAAAGAGCACTCCTGAAGGATACAGACAGGTCCATACAGTGTCGACTTGCAAGATTCCTGTATAGGCAGCACACGACCATTCACACTGCTACAGGAATGTCACCTGCGAAAGCAATGTTTGGACGAGAGCTTCTATGTCCTCTCGATCTTCTCAAACGGGAGACGGAAATACACATCCCTGAGAGACAGGAGACGTTGACGAAATCCCGTCGCTTCGCAGTAGGAGAGAGAGTGCTCATCCGACAGTTTTTGAAAAAGCCAGATTGGATTGAAGGCGAAATACTGCGCCGCGTCGGACCACGATCCTGGCTTGTAAAAAGCGACCACGGAAAGGTTCGGCGTCATCTCAACCACATGAGGAAAACGAGCCCGACCGGACACACAATCCAATCACCGACAGATTGGAGCGTAGCAGATGATTTCTCGGACACAACGTCAGAAGAGACGCCGTCGAGTTCTGCTGATCAACGGCCTGACTCGTTCAACACGCAAGACAAGACTTCCTCGCAACTGTCCACCTCGACGTCACAAGCAGGAACCACCCGGAAACTGCGACCACCAGAGGTTAGGCGGCCTCCAGACCGCTATGGAGACTTCGTCTAAGGGGGGAAGAATTGACATGTCTCGTTTGAAGACAACGACGATGAAGTGCGCGCGCGACACACTGGCGCTGTGGCACGAGCGTGATTCTTGTGTCGAACGTTAACCATTTTGTGACTCCAACGCCTAAGCTGCGCTTTTTAATGTGTTCATGTTTCCTTGCATAAAATAAATCGTCGTACAGCCACAAGTGGCTGTACATACGTAACAGCTGTAATTATCGAGTGCCGCTGAATAATAAATATTGTTGCACCTGTTTTAAGTCTTCCAGGACTGGTAGTCGGCACGAAAAATAATGACATCTGCACAATACATCCAAGAAATCGAACTTTTTGTGCCACCGCATGGTTTTGACTGTACGAAGGAAGTTGTACACTAACGTATTCCACTTTATGTACCCAGTGAGCCACGAAGTATTACAATAATGGGAATGCATTGCTGCGAATACGTCTGAGCTTCTTGGTTTTAGGAAATACATAAACGATATATAATAAACATACACATATTCTTGATCTGGACAAGTAAGACACCCATTGGAACTGTTCAGATGTGCATTGCTTTAATCCAGTACAGAAGCTTGTTGGGCAAAACGGCACATCTGCTTGCTTACCCACAGCGCAAAGGAAATAACATAGGCACTGGCAGAATACACAGACGCGAATTTTGTTCGGGCCATCTAAGGACATAGACTCAGCAGAGTTACAGCACTAAGATGTATACTACCTTTTTACGGACCGTCACTCTAATACGATTTATTCAACGCTTGCAGAACAATCTATTGTTCAAGCTGTACACAGCTAACTAAATTAGGGGGCGCTATTTGAGGTGACGCTCTAGGAACCTTAATCGCCTGAGAATTTCAGGCGAAATTTGACAAAAAACCGCATTACTTTAGAAAGGAGAACGGAAATTATAAGGGAACCTCGCATTCGCTTGGTTTATACGCTTGGTTTATCGACGTTCTATCCACACCCTACAATGCATCTTTTAGCGCTATGCTTACTTTGCTTCTGCGTTGTACGTGTCTTTCTCCATACTGCGATACTTCTGGTGCAATGTTTTGTTGAACATTCTAGGTTGCCTTCTTGTCTTTGGCTTACCGGACACGTAAACTAGGGTGCACATTGAGTATGGTGTATTGTCGAAATATGATTGTACCACAACACGCCCTGTTCTCTGATTACTGTTCTGCAAGGCGAGGCACCAGCAGCCAGCGCACGCAAAATGAGTAGTGATCAAATGAAAGCTTTGATGCGTCAATGTACGCATATTTTATGAAAGTCTACGGAGGAACCAGCATAGACAATGAGATGAAAACACGATAGTTGAACTAGACGAAACGTGTAGCTGGACTTGGCGAACTCTGTAGAAGCAGATGTGACTGTTTTCACGAGAGAAAATGGTGATTTTCGAATCGTGTTCTCTGTAGTCTGCGTCGTTTTAGCTTGTGCTCACTGGAAACCAAATTAGCGCTTCTACAGTGCCGCAACAAAAAGGTTTCTTCGCAGGCGTATATGCTTACCACGATATGCATCTACTTTAAATATTTTATCAGCGTTATTTGTTTACTTTAACAAGAACACAGGAATATAGCACGAAAACTAAACGCTTTATACCAATGAGGGCACTTTTTCTGTCGCTTTAGTTCCTAGAAGTTAAAGAACCCATATGGACGCACACAACGAGCAGGCGCACGGATGTTTTGTGCGAAGTGGATGTGATGATCAATATCTCCACCAGTGCAATATTTTTCACTCGAGTGTCTTACGACCGCAAAGGGAGGTAAGTGCTTATGTCTGATTAGAAGTTATGTGCTGGGATTTGTCTAGTGCACATGTTAGCAGCGTGATGACACAGTATTAAATATGGCAAGAGCGATTGCAAGGGGCTAAACGCCTGTGTTCTTATTCTATTGAAAATTATAGTGCGCAACCATGACTCGCACCGAAACCAGCCACGCTCACACACAATACAAAGTTCGTATTTTCTATCTCACCCTCACAGAACATCTGCCATACTGCATGGCGAATTTCACGAACGCCGAAAGAGGCACATGCTTGTGCATACACAAGGTACGTGGAGTAGTTCTGCTCAACTTTGTTAGGAAGTATCAAGTCTAGGTCTTCCGCTTTTACACTTATTATGATGTTGTTGCATTTTCCGAGGTGTTTTTTTTTCTTTACTGAATACTCAGCGAGGTTCTTTTTTTTTGTGAACCTACGTTTCACTGATAGGGCGCTTTGAAAGCTACGCTCACGTATGACTCCTCTAGCATACTACCTTGGGGAAGGTAAAAAGAGGAGAAAAACGAGGTTCAAAATAGACCCTCAGTAGAAGAATAGAAAAATAGACCCTCGATAGAGTGTTCCTAGAACTGACAGAAGAACCAAGTGACCTGTGCAGGATTGCTACAAAACTGCTCAGTCATGGTCGTTCTCCATTAGGCGGGGGGGAGGGGTATAGTCGGTGAAGTCTCACCGCAGTGTCCCCGCCTCTCGCTGCAACTTCCTGCGACTGAAGTCCTTACGAACAAAAGGCAGTGCAAAGACGATGTATTACGAGGGAAGCTGGTGGAGGCCAGTTTGGTAGGAAGCGCCAGGTTGTGAACGTGCCCATCACCTTCCAAACGACTGTGAAGAGCCTATCGCGACATGTCAATACACTATGATGACACTGCCAATGAGGCCCATATTAAGCGGCGTTTGCTCACCCAGACCACCTACAAGACCGTCCTGGCCGCCTCCGAACAAGCGACATTTCTGACTTGCCGGACGTGTTCGGCTTTTCGTGGTCTATAAGTAGGCTTGACTGCCAGACGCCGACGGGTAAAACGAAGCTTACAAATACCGAGCTTGCGCAGCTTCCCTTAAATTCGTCTTATATCTTAAACCCAAGCGCATTCCTCGGATAATATTTTTTCAGAGGCAATGTTAGCCGTTTTATAACAAAATATGAATGCCCTAGGACCGTTTCATTAAATATTTCATTGTTTCCTGCTGTCGCGATCCCCGCGTGTGTTCGCGCAGCGCGCGTACGCGGCAGCTGCTGGCGTCATTTTATCGTGCTATAGGGAACCAGCGCTGGAGTTTCTGTGCCGCCCTGGCGGTCAAAGCGCGCACTTCTCAGCCGCTCCCGCGGACGATAAGCACAAGGACGGCTACTAGCGAAGGCGGTGCGGGCACTGAACGCCGAACAAAAAAAAAATGAGGCCGACGGTTACTGCAGCGTATATAAGTGTCATAACTACGTAGGAATGAGAGGTGATACATCTTTCTACGTCTTTCCTGCGAAACCATACGAGCAAGAACGGAGGCAACGTTAGATACAAGCTGTCAGGCGAGCGGGGTAAGTTCGGTACTCTCTGGCGGCGTCGAGCTGGGGTCTAAAGCGAATTTCGCGTGTTTCATTGTTTTATACAACAGTGAAGACGGCCAGCTATGGGAGCACTTGAGGCACGTCACATGACGTTGCATCGGCTAAGTTATTGAGCTCGAGTGCTACCGCTGCGACGTGCTTGCAGGCGCCGTCGCTGCCGGCCTTGCAGGAACAGGTGGCCCCACTTATCAGGCGCTGAGACGAGAGGCGAACACATAAAAACTGCATTAAGTAAACGTGCACAAGTTTTCGTTCGAAATGAAAACATGTAGTGCCAGCGTTGCGATCACGCACAGAAGTCAACTCGCTGTACGATTAAACCAACTGTGCGATTTACTGCGTACAGCTTCGCGCTTATTTTACACAACTACACGCGCCGTAAAGAAACAGGACAGGAACACGCGGTAATAACCGAGCTAGCATCAAATGCTCGCTTACATGAAGTGTGACATCGTAGCTGGCTTGGTGTACTTGCGAGTGGCATTTCGCTGCAACTTGAGAATCGCTGTCACGGCACGACACCGTCTCTTCCACATCGTACAAGTATTTCGCCTTGCACAGCTTCGCCCCGTTTTCAAGTGCCTTTCTGCAGAAGTGGTCCTCAGGCCATGTTATTTTACTAAACCCATAGCGGAGCACAACTGGCGCCATAGCTGTCGACAACTTAAACAAGCACGGGACCGCGAACCCGGGAACCACGCTAGCGGGTTTACGCAGGCGCGCTCGCCGCGGCACACTGCGAAAAATATATAAAGCTCTGCAAATTTTCTTCAGTATTCTTTCGCTTGATGGCGCTAGCTGAATGAGCATTCGCAGAACCTTGTTAATGTTTTATTTTCTCTCTCTCAGAAGCTTAAACCGAAGCGAAACGACGCGCACAGCCGAAACATATGCGAGCTGCAACCAATGTCGTCGGATCGAGCGGCGGACTTATGCCGCGACTTCCCGCCAGGCGCATTTTTTCGGCGCGCCACCTATCCAGCGCTGGTCTCCCATATCGTGTATTGCTATGGCCATCTCGGAGCCTTTGGAAGCTAGGCATTTTGAGATGTGCAGTTGTTATATTTATACACGGTCGTTGCAATATGCAAAATTATCCGTATATAATGAAGAGAAAACTACAGGTTTCCGTTTTTACATGAAACGCTATTTTCTGCAGAGCGGAGTAATGCCCATTACCTTAGATGTTTAGGGCCAAACAACGAAACGTTCCTTTCCTTGGACCGCGTCCTCGCCTTACGTGAGGCCTCCTTACAGCCAAGTACCAACGGAGGAAGCAAGCGTACTTTGGAAGCTCCCTTCTACCGTCCTCGCGGTAGGAATGGTTGCCGCGCTCCTGCGTTCGAGATTATCGAATATAAGCTTTGCTCACAGGCGTTTATTCTGTAAAAAATAAAAATTGGGTCACCACATCACTTCCAAATTGAAGTGTTAATATAGACACGCGTGTACGCTTTCTTCCAAATGCGATTACTAAATGTGAAAAGCCACCGTAGTCGAGCGCAAAACATGGTGCGTTCTAGCAACACTGAAACGCCCGCCTATTCAACCGCTGTCAGTATCCGCGATGCGCAGCGCCTATAGGGGCTCCACTGAAAGCCACGTAGCGGCGGCCGTTGGAACTGCTGGCGGGTCGCGTAGCAGACGCCTCATTTGTGCGCGTGCGATTTGCCGCTTGTGCGTGTCCCAGATAATTACTTGTGCGGCAACAGTGTGCGCAAAGGAGCCGCACTTTATAATAGTGGACATGTGTCTGACGTCACAGCTGTGTGGCACGACAATGTCCCCATACGCGCCAAGTGTTTGTCACAGACAAGCGTCAACAAGCATCACTACGAAGTTGAGCTCATCGTAAGTACACCGCTTTCTTTATAACGTCCCGATCACTAACACCTGCATGCGCTGACGCGTGAACCAACGTTTTTTCTCGACACAGTAGCTTCGTTTACGTGACATGTGTTTATATAGTAGATTTTGAGGGAGCGCTGTCGCACCGGCGTATAGATTTCACAGGGTCGGCCGCGTGAAGGGTCAGCGTTGGTAGAACTTTGAAACCAGCACAATAAACTTGTGAAAAAATAAACGATAAGCTTGTCATCATCGGTGCAGAAGCGCACAGCGAACATTCTGCACCGATGATCGCATTCCAGTGCCATCAATAGGTAGAATGCAGCCGATTTCGTACAGCGCACTTGTGATTCCACGGCGCTTTTGTAAAGGAGCCGTCACCTGCCCTACATTCTTTCGCATTGCGCTTCGCGCCATTCGTTTTTCAAGAGAGCCAAGGTATCGCGTCTTATCAGTAATAACAACCTCATGTGAATTGTAGTGTCTACAATGCAGGCGAGGCTACCAAGTGTAAACGTAGTAGCGTTCACTGAAGACGTAGCGACATAAATGGAGAAATAAAAACACGGTAATCGTTCTAACACTGCCGTAAACAAAGCGCGATTGCTTAGCTTCTACGTCGTACAGCCGCAGTCCACCGCCGCCGTCGCTTTCGGTCATGAAATAGCACCGGAAACCTGTTGAAGTGCGTTCCTGGCGATTTTTTCTGTGTGTTTGAGCAGCCGACAACGCAGCAGTTATTTTTCGACATCGTTGAGGCCCACCAGAGTCGTTAAATCACGATGAAAAACACATCCATCCGTGCACTCGCGTAGACGCTCGCGGGAGCACTGCTCGCCGGGACCCGCCAGCGCTTCCGAGTCGTGGCGGGTCCCGACGCTTCCGAGTCGTCGGCGCTTTGCGCATCGCCTATTGGCCCCGAGATCGAGCGGAGTCGCCGCCTGGCGGCTACTGGCTGAAGCGCGCCTAGTGTGGATTGCTCCATGCGTCGTCTGCTAGCGGCGTTGTGTTTGCATGTGCGCGTACGTCATGCAGGGCCTCAAAAGGCGGTTTGTTCCGTTGCGTTGGTGCAACTTAACCGATCGTACCTATGCCTAACAACACGTAAAGAAGCATTTGGCTTTGATCGGCTGTATATGTACTGCAATAAGATCAGTGAGTGCACTTGTCGAGAGTGCTGTGTGTGGTCGTCGTACCGTCCGCTCACGAGAGTCATATCAGTGTAGGTGCCGCTGTGTGGTTCAAGCGCATTGCAAAGTGCACTTGGCGTTGTCCTAAAGATGAGAAGTATTAAATCTCATGTGAATATAGCCTTTTAGCGGCTCGGTGGTTAAAAAAAAGGCTCTCATGCACTTGCGCGTTGTGGTTAGGTGTATAACTTCGGGGCTATCGTTTATAGGTTACGCGACGAGCTTTAGTTGTGTACGGTCCTGGTCCCACTGCAGAGAAATATTTCTGTCAAGTCACGTCTGACACTTCGGTACTTAAATTGTCCCCTAAACAGAACAGAAAATGGAATGACACGGAAATCGCAAAAGTGAGTTGCCTTGCGCAATTATAACTTGTGGCGAAATGTATACAAAGACACCCGTGTACTTGCGAGGTAGCTTCTGTCAAATTTGCGCTGTGGCAAGTTCAGTGTCGGAAGTGCGTCAGGCCTTAATCTCTTCTGCGAAAACCCTTAAAAAAAGAGAGCGAGCGAAACAAATATATTCATCAAGATCAGCAGTGGCGACAAACTCGCTCGCGCATTTTCATCGCTTACGTGGCGAGTGAGGGCTCATAAAACGATACCCTTTACTATGCACCAGATCATGCATACACACTTGCCGCGTTTTGGTGCACGTACTTGCCCTGCGGAATACTGAGAACTGTTCTCGCGGCCGTGTAAACACAATGGAACATGCGCGAACTACAAAAGGGCTCGGGGACTCTCGTTTAAACAGACTCATAGCCAAGCGCGAACAAACTTTGCATTCACAGCGCAGACGGTACATGAATGACAAAGAATAAGTTCCATGAATTAATTTTCTTCTTTCTCGATTGATTTTCGCTTAATTTTCCTGCGGAAGTGTAGGAAAATCAAAGCACAGGGAAGCTTCCCCGAGCGTTCGCTTACTGCGACCGTCTTCACGCTCGTAGTGCACAGCAGCAACAAGCATATAAATGCACACATTAGCGAAGTTATCGCTGACTACTCACCATTCTTTCTCGTCTGCGAACGCTTGAATGCACCGTCGTCGAAGTGCTTGCTGCACACCATCGCGTACTTGGAAGGCGTCCTGCCGTTACGAAGCCTAACGAGCCACAGTTGGCGACGTTCCGCGTCGGTGGGATAAAAATGGAAGCTTATTACTGGATCTGTGCAGTATGTGCGGCATTATGGCACCAAACAAAACCTCACCATCGATAACGAAGAGTTTTCTGCGGGTACGGAACACAAAATCACGATGTGAAAACAGAAGCCCCGTGCACTTCTACACACACCACACGAAACCAGTATCCACACTAGCGGGGTGACGGTGCTGCCACTTATAGGTCAATCTCGCCGCGAATTGGCCGCGAGATCGAGCGGAGTCGCCGCCTGGCGGTTACTGGCTGAAGCGCGCCTAGTGTGGATTGCTCCCTGCGTCGTCTGCTAGCCACGTCGTGTTTGCATGTGCGCGTACGTCCTGCACGTTCTCAAAGGGCGGTTTGTTCCGTTACGCTAGCGCGAGTTTAACTGCTCGTACGTATACCTAACAGGGTATGCAGAAGCAAATGAGCTTGCTCGGCTGCATGCGCATTATAATAAGATCAGTGAGTGCGACTTTCGAGAGGGCTGTGTATTGGTGTCGCACCCTTCGTTCGCCAGAATCATTTCAGTGTTGGTGCCGCTTTCTGGTTCAAGCACATCGTAAAGTGCGCTTGGCATAGTCCCAAACATGAGGAGCATTAAATAGTGTGGGAATTCAGCGTTTCAGCGACTCGGTGGTAAACAAAAACGAGGCTCATGCACTTTCGCGTTGTTGTTAGGTATATAACCGTGGCACTGCAGTTCACGATGAGCTTTAGTTGTGCTTAAGATGTCCTTTTATCGTGCTGTCGTGGTCCCGCTACAGCGAAATATTTCTATCAAGTGAAGTCTGAGACTTCGGTAGTGAAACTGTCCCTAAAAAAAGAAAAGAAAAAAGAGACAATGGAATGGCACGGCAATGTTAAACGGAGTTGCCGCGCGCAATTTTAACTTAGGGCGAAATTTATGCAGAACCGCCCGTGTGCTTAGATTTAGGTACGCTTTGAAGGACCCAGACGTTCAAAATTAATCCCAACGGCGTGCTTTACATTTATGTCGCATAATTTCACGCAAGACCTCATCCTTTCTTTTTACATTATCTTAAGCGTTTGTGTCGAGTTGTTATAAATTGATGAAAGGCAGCGGACATTATTAGCTGGAGAAAATAAAAGACACTTGTTCCATAAAATAACCGGACCTTCGTTGCATCATTGTCGTGCACGCAATTAATCGATGAAAGCTCTGTGCTAAACCCTTACCTGCGTATATATGCGTATTCGCGTGAACAGTGCTATTGAACTATTTGCACACGAATATGGGCTGGTATAGAAATGAACAAGAAGTAAACACTTAAGTAGTTCAGTCGTGCTAATGAAGTGTGTAGTACACAAAACACAAGCTAAACACGTACAGAGAAAACAACAAAAAACTTCATACAGTGCGTAAGCGCAGACTGTCATCCAGGGCGAGCATCCCTTTCATCGGCAGATTGCGCTTCTCTCACCAGTAATAGCAACTTTGGATGATCTTCGTGCGTCGATTCAACAATGAAGAGCGTATACATGACCAGTAAGCTGCAATCAACGCATTTTATTCGCCGACAATCGGCTCAGACCACTCACAAGGAAGCGCCGCTGTGTGCATTTGTATACGCGCCTCCGACCGCCTCTCCACACTAACGCGGCGACGGTGCTGCCGCCTATAGGTCGATCTCGCGGCCAATAACCGCGCTTCACCGTGCTCGCACGCTCGCGTCTCCCCGCATAGGTGGGGTGGGAGGGTTGCCTCGGAAACAAGCATCACGTGGGCTAGCTCATCACGGGGGCTAGCTGTGAGGTGAAGCGCTCGTTCAGGGCCAGGAGCGGACCTAAGGGCGCGCGAAGGCAGTCCCAAAGCAACCTTAAGCTGAGGAAGCGCCAAGGAAGCCTTCACCGAGGGCTCCTCAGTGAGGAAGCTTTCAGAGTGACGTGAGGCGGTCTCACCAAAATGAAGGCTTCCTTACTCAGGAAAGGAACGTTTCGTTGTTTGGCCCTTAATGCGGCATGGCTGCGCTTGAAATTTAGAGCTATTATTTGTTGTGAAGCAATGCCCATATTCACTACAGCTATTTCTTACCTTTTCATCACTATGGTTTCTGCCATATTGCCCACAAAGGAAAAAAAAAGTTAGAGGCCACTTGAGCTTCGCCATGGAACGCGATAGCATAGTTCGGCGCCGTTCGAATCTCCTCCCCAATCGATAGCCTGGCTACGCTATCCTATCCTACAAAGCCTACTGCAGGAAAAGTTGCGGAGAGGCCACTACGCCATAATTTTTCCTTCTGCGAACGGGCGAAATACACACTACACGTCCGTAGGGCAATCAACAAAATGTGCAGCTGCGCCCCTTGTTGATGCTTTTGCTGACAATGATGATTAATTACGCCGGTGCCCTTTGCAAGTTGTGGGCCTTTAAACCAACAACTCTTGGCGTATTTCACACGTTTTCTTGCCTGGTTCGATGGGCTGCAGAAGTCCTTCTGGCTTTGTCGGCGGTGTCTTACGTCGCTGACTGTTACGGCATGTCCTCACACAGCGAGCATCGTCGGTAGTAAGGCTTTCCAGTAGTACTTTTCCTGTACCCTCACGAGCGTGCGGGAAAAGCCGAGGTGGCGAGCCGTCGGGTCGTCGTGCAGGGCCTGCAGAACTTCTGGTCGCAGTGCCGATGGCACACCGATAAGGTAGTTGGCCCGGGCCGTAGAGAAGTTCTTCTTTACGAGGACATCGTTTTGCAAGAAACAAAATGACGCCAATCCCCCCTGAATACTTTCGGAACAGCGGCGGTCCTACCCTTGAGGTATTCTACGAGGCCCCTGGGTTCTGAGTCGGCTTGCTGTCGTTCAGTGAAGTCGTCGGCACCTATGGTTCCCAAGAAGCAGTCATCATCGTGGTCGTCCTGCAGCGGTGCGTCGACGGTGGCACGAGACAGGCAGTCGGCGTCGTAGTGTTTTCTTCCGGACTTGTAAACGACGGTAATGTATTATTCTTGAAGTCTCAAGCTCCATCCTGGTTTACGACCCGAAGGGTCCTTCAAGTTAGCTAGCCAACACAGGGCGTGGTGGTCGCTCACAACTTTGAGGGACCTGCCGTAAAGGTAGGGGCGAAACATTGATGCAGCTTAGATTATGGCAAGGCACTCCTTTTCTGTTGTAGAATTGTTGGCTTCCGCCTTGGATAGCGACCCGCTACCTAAACCGATAACTCTTTCCAGTCCGTCGGTCATCTGCACAAGGACAGCGCCGACTCCCACGCTGCTTGTGTCGGTGTTGATTTCCGTATCAGCATATTCGTCGAAATGCGCAAGTATCGGATGCGTCTGCAGGCTTCATTCTTGAAATGCCTCCACTTGCGTCGTTCGCCACTGGAACTCCGCGTCGCTATTCGTGAGGTGTGTTAGTGGCTCGGCGACGCGTTAAAATTCCTTGACGAACCATCTTTAATAGGTGCACATGCCGAGAAATCGGCCTACGGCTTTCTTGTCGGTGGGTGGCGGGAAGGCAGCAATGGCAGCTGTTTTCCGCGGGTCCGGGCAAACTACAGACTTCTTAAGGACATTGCCAAAGAACAAGACTTCGTCGTACGCGAAGCGGCACTTCTCTGGTATTAGGGTGGGTCCGGAGGTCTTGATGGCTTGAAGTACAGCTTCGAGGCGCCGGAGGTGTTCGTCGAAGTTTGATGCAAACACAACGACGTCATCCAAGTACACGAGGAACGTCTGCCACTTCAAGCCAGCCAGCACTGTATCCATAACGCGTTGGAAACACCCAGGTGCCGAGCAAAGGCCAAAAGGCATGACCTTGAACTCTAACAGGCCGTCCGGTGTTATAAAGGCAGTGTTTTCTCGGTCGTACTCGTCGACTTTGATTTGCCAGCAACCTGTCTTGAGGTCCATCGAAGAATAGTACTTCGCGTTGTGGAGTCGATCTAGGGCGTCGCCTATCCGTGGGAGAGGGTACACGTCCTTCTTTTCGACCTTGTTCAGGCGACGATAATTGACGCAGAAACAGGGGGGCCCCATCCTTCTTCTTGACTAACACCACGGCAGACACCCACGGACTCTTGAACGGCTGGATAAGGTCGTCGTGTAGCATTTCGTCGAATTGTTTCTTAACGGTCTCCCGTTCCCGCGTCGAAACCCTCTAGGGACTGACGGAGAGGTCGAGCGTTTTCTTCTGTTATAATGCGGCGCTTAGCAAATGTGTTTGTCGTACCCACGTAGACGACGAGAAACAATCCTTGTATTCCTGCAGAAGGCATCGGCGATGTTATTGTTGGCGAGCGGGAACACTTGGGTTTACGTCGAAGCGTGGCTCAGATATCTGGGTCGTCGTCGTAGCTTCGTCAGAATCTGAAAAGGAAAACGCATCGCTGACAGACAAGATTTCTTCGATGTACGCAATCGTCGTGCCCCTGCTCAGGTGTCAGTATTCTTGGCTGAAGTTCGTTAGCATCACGCTTCCTTTTCCTTCATGGAACCGAGCAATGCCTCTTGCGACGCAAATGTCACGGTCTAGCAGCAAACGCTGATCACTCACGATGACACCTTCGATGTCGTCAGCTTTTTCGGTGCTGCAGGGAATTATGACGCTGGAGCGAAGCGGAATAGTAACTTGATCCTCGAGTACGTTCAGGGCATGTTGACATGGATTCGTATCGGACGGTGTCGTTTTGTCCGCCAATACGGTTATCGACTTGGTTCTTATGTCTATGACGGCGCCGTGATGGTTTAAGAAGTCCATGTCAAGTATGACATCCCTGGAGCAGTGTTGCAGGATTACGAATCTCGCAGGGTACGTGCGATTATTGATTGTGACTCTTGCTGTGCAGACTCCAGACGGCGTTACTAAATGGCCTCCAGTGGTACGGATTTCGGGGCCTTCCCAAATGACTAAGTTTCTTCAACTTTGTGGCGCAGGGCGCACTGACGACGGAATAATCGTCTCCAAAATCGACAAGAGCTGTGACGCTGTGGCCGTCGATAATAACGTGAAGTCGCTAGTTCGTCGTCTTGCGTTGGGGTTAGGTCGTGGCGTGGATAACGACTGCGTCAGTTCGTTCCACTGCTTCCATGTCGCGTCGTCAGATCTTCTTCGGTGCACGAGGTTTCGTCATCAGGAGTCTGTCTGGTTCTCGTCGTGCTCTCTAGGTTTGTCGCAGCGTCGTCCGCGTCGACAGAGGGTCTTTGGTAGTTCGTCGTACAGCAACCGCACCTCCATTGGTTGCTGCCCTTAGTTTTCCTTATACGTGCTAGATGACCATCCCCGAGTTGGGCAAGTGTGAGCTCGGCGTTGGGGAGAGACGTAGCGGCCTGGCGACGGCGAACGGGAAGGTTGTCGGGGTCGCCACTGCACTCCTGCGAGGTAGTCAGCGATGTAACGTGGCATTTCACCTTGTTCTGGAAGTGGCGCGTTGATGGCAAATCCACGCAGGCCCATCTCACTGTGGCGGCAGTGGCGGTAGATGTGACCAGCCTCTCCACAATGGTAGCACAGTGCGCGGTAGTCAGGGGCGCGCCAAACGTCTGTCTTCATCGTCGTGTATTCCTGGCTGGCTGGCGGGCGACAGGTCCTTGGTGGCGGCGGCGTTGTGCATGGCGGCGGAACTGCAGCGGTGGCGCGGCGTCTTGACGTGGACGAGGTGGGTGGGCGTTGCGACGGGCTGTAGCAGCGTAGCTCATGCCTTCCGGCAGACACTGCGGCGTTTCGGGAAAGCCTAGCGATTGCCGGGCTTTATCGCGGACCATGTCGGGGATCGAATCCACTTGAGGCTGCGTTGAATCCACTTGAGGCTACGCTCCGATGGTTTCCCGTAGGTCGTCGGTGCCTAGCGAGTGCGCTTCGGTGTAGCCTGTAGACAGGGTTGAGCGGTTGTATTGATTCGTCCGCATCTCGAGTGATTTTTCAGTGGTTGTAGCCACCGTTATGAATTCGGTGACTGTCTTCGGTGAGTTCTGCACAAATCCGACAAAGAGGTCTTGTTTCACTCCCCGTATAAGGTATCGAACCTTTTTCTCCTCAGGCATGGCAGCATCGGCTAAGCGGAAAAGTCGCGTCATCACTTCCGTGTAGATGGCGACGGTCTTAGTCGGTAGCTAGGTTCTTGTCTCCAGCAAAGCAGCGGCCTTTTCCTTGTGGACGATCCTCATGAAGGAACCAGGAACGTCGTCCGAAAGAGGTCCCAGGTTTGAAGTGTTGATTCTCAGTTCCCAAACCACGTCTTTGCGGCGTCTTCTAAGTAGAAGTAGACGTGACGCAGCTTCTCTTCAGAGTCCCAGTGGTTGAAGGGAGCGACTCGGTCGTAAGTCTCCTGCCAGCCCTGCGGTTCTCCAAACGACAATCCACGGAAAGTTGGTGGCTCCATTGGCTGCTGCATCACGACCGCTGTAGGCGACCCCGCGCCCGTCATTGTGGCTGTCGTCTTCATCGCTCTGGTCCTGATCTTGTCGGGTAGGGGTTCGTATTCTGGTGGGACACCTTGCTGCCTGCGGCTGGCTCGCTTGTCAGCGTTGGCATCGTGTAACCTTGAAGGTGTGGGCTTGGATCACGGCTGGAGGGGGGCGTTCGGTACATGGACCGGGAAAGACCTCCACCAGATGTCACTTGGTCGGGACGCCGACGAAGGCAGCAATCGGCGTGTCGAAGATGAAACTCCCTTATTTGGCCGAACTTGTGGCCAGGAAAAGGAAAGTCAAACTACAGCAACACACACTGCACACTGATAGCGGCTAACAGAGCGTCGGCCTTCGATAAACTGATCTGCGGTACTGCGCGTCGGCATTTATACATGCAGCATAGAACATTCGAGCCTTATCGCTGGTGGCCGCCTTAGTTCGAGAATAATTTCAACTGTTCGCGTGTGCGCGCTGAAGCCACAGAAGACTCTAAGATAATCTGGAAGGTTCCCAAACAGAAGGACGCGGCTTGCGCAAGGCGGTGGCTACGTGTGCAACGGACTAGTTACATAAAAATGACAAAAAGAAGCGCGCATGGCAATATCTCGTCCATTTTTATTACTTTATAATTTAAAAATTATTCTGATGAGATAGAATGATACCTCACAGAAAAAAATTCATATTTTCGATAAAGAACAAACAAAATATGCCCTGCCTCCGGTCGGTGAAAGAAGCCGCCGCAGTGACTTGAATACGCCTTTATCATGACCCAGACTCCTTCTTTCTCGCTCATTGGCCATGGTTTCAGACTCCCCAGATATGTTTTGTTCAGAAGAAACTGGACAGTATAAATGTGGACATTAGAAAGCTAATAGAAACCAATGGCTCAAATCAGAATATTAGGATAGAATATGATGAGATTTTCCCGATATTCCAATCTCTCATATTCTTCAACCTGATTTCCAATCTCTCATTCTTAAATAACAGGTTACAAGATTCCATGGTACATGCACAAACAAAAAAACATAATAACCACGGATGCGTCGTTAATGAAAAGGCAGGCATAGGAACTGCCGCCCATTAGCTTGGCTGGTCATTATCTTTGAGACTCCCAGATTTCACGGCAGTTTTTGAATCTGGGCTAGTTGCTATCGTTCTGGCGCTTCGTAAACTTCTATTAATGAAATCAGTGCGATCATAATAACAGCCTCTCTTTCACTGTGTACCGCTGTTAGAGCTTCAGATAACTCACCAACCCTAATGACATCCCACATATTAGTACCGCCACAGCGGTAGTTCTAAAAATTATTGTGGATTCTAAATAAATGAAACGGCCGATTGCTTAGCGCGACAGTCCGTGGATGGCCCTATAATATTGGAACTGGCAGTAGTGGAATATCTAACAGCGATCAGTTATAAAAAATTAGCAATTTGTACAGATATGATAGAAACATTAACGAAATTGACGGACTATCAGCATTTAAAATTGCTATAGAAAACTCCATGGAGCCAATTTAGACAGTATGAAGCTATAACCAGATTTGAATGCCATGTCTCCCCATTAAACTTGTATTTACGCAGGGCTGCTCTGGCAATGACGCCACTCTGTCATTTCTACCAAAAAATAGAAACTATTTAACATTATTTGTTATCATTTCCCAGGTATTCAATTTTTACGAAAAGATAACTAGTTATTCCATTTTCGAAAATGGGCTTCAGTTTTACTGCAGAAATAGTACTAAGCTTCGGTGCCTCCGTTTTGGGACATTGCCGCACAAATATAATCCATGCGGTTGGTCATTTTAGTCAAGGCACAAAACGTATTCCATTTTAATCTCTACTTCAATAGTTTTGTTTACAGCGATTAAATAGTGTTGAAATCTAACAGTCTACATTGAAATCAATTCCAAATTGTTGTGGTCAGCGGAATACAGCTGTCTGGTCTGCTCGAAATTGCACAATTCTTCAAATATATTGTCTGTCATTTCCTTTTTTTCAGTACTTTCCTGTATTGTAGTTTTCCTTTTTTCCAAGTAATACGCATTCTTGAACTATTAGAGACAAATTACGATACGTAGACTTGGTCAGTCTCCTATAGCGGGTATGTGTCATCATTTTGAGGAAACAAACTAACAAATTACGGGAACAGCCCGACTGCTTCTATAGTTTTTTAAGTCACACGTTACCTGCCTATTGTGTGTGCCAAATTGGCAGCACATGTAGAGCAGACGCTAAGTATGAGTTCTAGCGGAAGGCGAACCCATTATATATTACTGGAGGTTCATTGACTGACCTACGAAACTGATAAATGTAATTGAATTCACTGGGCCTCAGAGGTTAAGCGAGTCTATTAACACGTGTTTCAATTTGGTGGTGAATTCAGCGGCACAGAGATTGCAAACCACAACCACCTTGCACGCGATGGGTATGCTCTACATGTTCACTTTCGAATTACAATGTATTTCGGCGTGCAACTCACAGGGAACCTATAAAATTAATGTTACCAGTGAATTTGGCGTTAAAGGCTGCGGAGGCCTGAAAGTTAACCTAGTGGTTTTTCTTGTACCGCGCCCTAATATTCGCAACGAATTAAGCTATGCTGTTCCGCTTGGCTGCGTTGTGCTGCTGGTGATGTCATTCGCGGGGAGGAAGCTCCTTTTCTATGAAACAGTTTTGCAACCGCTGAATATGTGTTCCGATCAGATGTCATGACGACAAGGGCTGATGACCCCAACTGTGGGCTTTAGCGTGTGATTTCTCACAGCTCCCGATGGAAAGGTTGGATCTTTCCGGCAAATATTGACGTAGTATGCAGAGGTTTATAGCACAGCTTTTGAAAATGCGGTTTACGAGTCTAAACGCTTCATGAAGATCCAGCCTGGGGTATTTCTTGTGGAGCTGCACACTAGAAAAAAACGCTGGCTGTGCCATTTTCTCGCTCACAAAACTGAGTATATGTCGAAAACTTCACGGTAAACGAATGCTGTAATATTTCATGTCATCATTGAAGTTGTATGTTACAAATCATAAATTAAAACAGAAATCAGAAGTTTAGTGGCATGAGTATGCTACTTAGAAGTTGTTATCAGCAATGTTAATATCACAGTACAGAAAAAAATGCTACGAATTTCTGCAATTTCATTTACTAAGATGTGAGCTGAGTGCGTTGCACATATGTACTATAAGATGCAGCCTAACTGTAATACGCTTATTTCGATGCTTCTAATTGCCTTGTGTTTCTCAAATTTCAGGAGGTGTTTATGACCTGCACGAAGAGATGCTTTACATGAGTTCTGATCACAGCTGCGCAATATTTATGGTCACAAGATTGTTCGGTGGTCAGTTCTTTTATTTTGCTTCTTTTGTTTTCAATATTCGTCTTTGTACGGTTTAAGGAAGTCAGCTACAATGATTTAGTAAAATTATTGGCATATGCATGCTGGGGCAAATGTTTTCTATTAGCCCAAGACGGGGGTTTGCGAGACTGCCGACGTCAACCACTGGTGACTGAAAGGGGCTATAAGGCGCACTTAGTGCGCATTTAGATTTAGGTACACAGACTAAAACTAACAATGCTTTAATCAAAATTGCAAAGCTGGTACAAGGTTCCCGGGCCTTATAGCCAGGATGATTCCCTTTCGAAAGGCTGTTGAACCCGCTATGTATAAGTTCGGGTATGTGTGTTTGTACGTGTCTGTATTATTGCACACGCACGAAATGAAAAAATTGGGCCGTTTTAGCCTCCAATCTCTGCCTTCTGGCTACGCGTATTCAAGGTGCTTTCCAGCATTTTAATACTAGTAGAGAACAACATAGAGCCGCTAATTACTACTCCTAAAATATACGGCCCAGATGGGACCACGCTTCCGTGGATTATGTTGAGGATTATGTCGATAAAAGAGAAATGAAATGTTGATCGCAGAAGTCCGAGCCCCTATGCAACCGACTGCTGTGCAAGAATCATAAAGTAACAGAAGATGAATTATATATAAAGTTCGTCGCGCACGGCTCTTCAGTACCCGGGATAATGTCCACATTAAGACTGCGACGGTGCAGTATCCTGTTATTGAAGAGACAATGGCATTTCTGGAAAATGGCGTGCAACAGACAATGCAAATAATATATGGAGCAGCGAACTGCACAGGCAACGCGGAAGCGCCTGAAGAATCGGATCTAACATTGGCCGTGGCTTTTACGCAATGCAAAAATATGATCGGTGACTTCAAAGTATAAGTAAAATATTTTGGGAGAAGCCGAATTCCCGGAGGAGCGAAAAACGTTCCCCAACCTAAAAGCCCAAAGAACATTTTGTGTAATACAAGCACCTGTCCACATCCCTCTCCCTGGCAATGAAGAGCCTCACACCGTCGCTCTAGCACACACACTGAGACTCGGAGTCGTCTATGCTCGTGTCGTAGGAAGAGGATGGGAAAATATTCTACAGTTAATTTGAGACAACATCGTAAGTCACAAAGCAATGGCAACGAGCTATAAATGGCAAAGGGCTTCTCTCCTTTCGCCATCCCTTTTTCAAACATGCAACAAGGAATGCTCTCGCGCACAACCGGCACAAGCGAGGAAAGAGACCAACCGATGTACGCTATGTATGAACAAGCTGGTGATATCGTACACATTGGGGGCATGCAGGAAGGCGATTCTTCGGCGTCGCGCTATAGCTATGAACGGTGGAAGACCGTACTGCTCGTTCCAGCTCAAGAAGATTAACTCTGGGCCGTCCAGCTGACCCAGAATGCCACCAAAAACAGTGGGTTACTGGCCTTCGTCTAGGTGGCGACTGGTGCCTTGAAGTGGCAAAATACAATGACGTTATTTCATTCTTGAATGCAAGATGTCAATTCGCTGTTTAATGATTAAAAATGAACATAAAGTTTCCAAGGAGGAATCACGTCTACCTGCCCAGCAGCGGCGTGAATTCGCCATACATGCAGTTTCTCAAGAACGAACATCCAGACATCCGTCTTGCCAGGATTACTGCGTTTAACCTTGGCACAGAAAGAGAATAAATAACAAGGTCACACTAGGGCATTATGTGTGGTTCCAGCTTGCGCCATGTTAATATTGCTGAAAAATTGTAGTGTCATCTCTTGACTCGGTATGCTTATGTAACAATAAGAGTGCCTAATATTGCAATAATAGCAGCTGTAAAAGCGTAGCAATCACCGTGTCAAGAGTGAACACCACCAATTACAAAACATCAATATGGTTCTTACGTGCGTCAGCATAAAAAAGCCGTATTCTCCATTCATGTGCACCTATTTGGTTTCTATATGTGCAGGTGCAGTGTCCTTGACTGGCTCTAGCTTAATTTTACAGATATGAGTAGAGAAGCAGAGACATTTGTGCGTTTCAGTAACTCCGCCAAAAGCAAATCATTTTTCAATATTAGCTATCAGGAAGAAAGATGTGAATAGAGTAAGAAGCATGATGGGTTGTCGAAGATCAGTTGCGATTTTATTCACCGTTTTGCAGTTATCGACCTTGTTTACGGATACACGAGTGAAACGCACCCGCCTGTTCTTCTAGGTACATTCCGCAGCTACGATTTGCGAGTGAGAAATTCGTCTATAGCAAGAGGCCCTCGAAGAGACTGCGTTCGAAAATTCAAGAGGCGTGACCTTAGAGGGCAAGTGATTTACAGACCGATGTGTCAAGACATACTCCACAGTAAGGCGGAAAGAACCATGCTAAATTCGACACTGAAGGGGTGACCGTTGACCAACTTGAGCGCTAATGTATTTCTTGTGAACATATCTACATACATGAAGGCAATCTATAAAGCTAATTTGAGCACGTTATTCTGACTCCACTTCCTGATTCTAAGATTTACGACTGAGCACTTGTACTTTCGCATGCTCGCACGGTATTTTCTTTATTTAATTTGTGCTGCTACTTGGGTGCATTGCCTAATAAAAAAAGCTGTCAGGCCTTCATTTCACCAGATCCTCAATGGAATAAAAAAAGCAGAAAGAACATACATTGAGGCTTGCTACTTCGTAGAAAATCCTTACAATTTAGGTACATCATATTTGCACACGCGACGGACATCTTGTTGCAGGCTTTGTTACATCCATTTGTATTGCGGTATTATGAACGAAATCCGCAACAGTGCAAATATATTGCCTAATATTTTATTGTACTGGAAGGTAATTTATATCAAATACCGCCATTTTTTGAGGTCCTCTGCCGTGCGTAAATGATTTAAAGATGTGCGAATAGATTACCGATATATGAGAGAACTCACAGCTACCTGGCGTCTCCAGAAGAAACGACTGACAATTGCGAAGGAACTGGATAAGTCCAAGAGAGGTGCAATCTCCAATTTTGTTCACTGCATACATACACGTAGTCAAACGACTAAATGGAGAAAAAGTGGAGCTGAATACTCACGGGCAATATCTCAGTAACTGACGCCATGTACAGTGAAATGTGCGCTCTGGAAATAAAGACGACAAAGAGCTCCATGTTTTGCAGACCGCAGCCCCAAATATGGCAATAATTTTCGGTTTAAGAGTGCCACACAAAATATTAAATATTGATGCCCAAAAATTTACGCTCAGAGCATACAGACAGTTGTTCGCAATTGACATTAACAAAATGATCCGGTTGTCCTGATACGCGGCAGGGCAGCAGGGCATATAATAGGGATGCGCAGCAGGTGGGTACAGCCACGAAGAATGCTTGTCAGTCTCGTTACGGCGGTTGCAGCTAGCGGTGAATTTGGGCAGCGGTGAATGGCAGTCTGAAATGGGACAGAAAAACAGTTGAGCCTTTTCTGCCGTTTCGACTGGGTCTGGGCTGTGCGATTTTGATTGCTCAAAATCTTGAAGACGGAACAAAATGACGCCGTCACCATTTGAGCGATCCGCACAGCCCAGACCCAGTCAAACGGCAGAAAAGGCTGAACCTTCTTTCTGTCCCATTCCAGATACGCGCTGCTGATTTTGTTATATTGTTACTCGGCCATAAAGGGCTACCGCGGGTCGTTCATGTAGTATTCACTAGGTCGACAAATGTAGAGCTCGAAAAAGAAATTAAACACCTAAAGGCGTCACTTAAAGAGTTCACGCATGAGCTTCACACACAGCACCTGCCCTCAGCGAGAAAAAGTATTATCTCAGAACAAGGAAAATCAAGAAATACAAACAGCCTCACGTTTTTGAGTAAAAAGTATGACAGCATTAAAGCTGAACGAAACGCAGTTCTTGCTGAGAGAAACGATCTGGAAAAAGAAAGCGAAGAATTTAAAATAATGAAATGCGTACCTGGCAAGGGAAATCACACAATTGGAGCAATATTCACGCTTGAACAACCTTGATATACGTGGCATACCAAATGCTAAAGACGAAAACCTTGTACAACTAGTAGTTATTATTGGCGCAAAAGTAGAATGCTCAATCGCCCTAGCAGAATTGACACCGTTCACCGAGTGCCCACTGCTAATAACACGACAGCAAATAATATTGTTCGATATGTCTCGAGATACAACAAGAACGCTTTCCAGAAAAGAGCTAAGAAAGCTCGACTAACTGCGAAAGATCTCGACAAAAGCAAAGAACCGAGCGAAGTGTTCTTTAACAACCACCTAATTCCGCAAAACGAGACACTCTTTTTTTGAAGCGCTTAAGTTGAAAAAAGCAAGCAATGGTAGTTCCTGTGGACGGATCCAATGTGTCATAAAAGACAAGAAAAGAACAACCAGTCCAATCCACAAGATCAGATAACCAGATGACCTACACTTCATTGCATAAGAAGCTCCAGTAACAGACGAGAAAAAAAATTGCCAAGATGGCTTTCGAGCTTCTAGTACCGCGAGAATTTAGTAACCAGTTATCTGGTTCATCCGGTTTATTATTACTACACCTGAACATATGGAGCATAGAGAGACGTTATGACGAATTCGTTAATATTTGTGCTACACTACACCACATGTTTTACTTCATTGCTTTATCAGAAACCTGGTTATCTGAAAACACGTGTCAAGCTCACCCACTCCCCGGCTATCATTTTGAACTCGCTTGTAGAAGAAGCTTATCAAGCACCAACGGTGGAGAAACTTTGCATGGGGGTGTAGGCCTTTACGTAAGAAACGACGTGATATACAGAGTTAGAACAGATATAACTTTCATAACTACATGGCGCGAAATGCTTGTTATCGAAGTACTTTCGGATAAAACAGCCAAAGGCCTTGTACCGCATAACAATAAACGCACATTAGTAGGTGTGGTTTACAGGTCTCCGCAAAACAATAAAAATGAGTTTCTTGCAGACTTAGATCAGTGGCTTAATAAGAACATACAGAACACTCAAATAATTTTATTCGGTGATGTCAACAATGACGTTAATGGAACCGATATATATGCCTGCACAGTCTTGCTAACGAGTTACGGGTTACAACAGTTAATGAAATCACCAACACGCATTACTAACTCAAGACAGATCACACTAGATAAAATAATCACAAACATATCTGTCATGAAGTGCTCTAGTGGAACACTGGCATCTGACATTACTGATCATCTGCCTGTCTTCGCAGCCATGCTATCAAGTAATCAGTCACGTATTCCACAGAAGCGAATAACATACAATCATGGCATTATTTTTAATGCCCTAATGATGGAACACTGGCACTCTGTATATTCAGCAGATACCTGCGACAAAAAATATGAACAGTTCATGAAGATTTATAATAGCTGTAAAAAACTACGTGAACGTGTTTCTGTAGTATCGAAAAGAAACAGAGTGAGAACCGTGGCTAACAACTCGCATTTTAAATTCAAGAAATCACAAGAATAACATGTATAAAAAATTAAAACGGAAACCACACAATATCAGTTTATAAACATTTACAGGACATACAAAAAAACTTGAAAGTCTAATCATGATTTCTAAACAAAATTGTTTTCTCGCTAAATTTACACCAGCTCATGGTGACTCAAATGCTACATGGAAAGTGATAAACACCGTCCGAGACACGACCAGCACAAACACTATATGTGGAATGCTGGTAAATGACACAATAGTGAGTGACCCCTGTATCATTGCTGAAAGCTTCAACAGTTCACGACATTGATAAATGTCGTGAATTACTATCACATATCATTATTGAGATTTGTACTTGGAAGGGTAGCGCTAGTAGACACGGACTAGATGAAGACACACGGACACACAGACGGAAGCGCTCTAGCAACTGGTTTTTTATTGAAAATCCGCCCTACATATATACATCGCTTTTATGGCCACGTGACAATTTCAGCGCAGTGACGAATTGAGGAACATAATTTCTTTTTTCTGACAACACTATCGACGGTGTGCTGACACATTTCTCCCCTTCTTTGATTATGGTCTTTGCTTCGATGATTTCTCGAGTGCACTTATCTTTGTGGCGGCTGATTATGATACAATTTGAATAACAGGTGAACAACCACAATCATTGCAATGTGTGGACAGGTGCCCATCCCTGTATCGAGCAACGTTTTGTTTGTGCTCCCGTAGCCGATCATTGATACAACGGCCCGTTTGGCCGATGTATATCCCACCACATGTCAGTGGTAAACTGTATACCACGCCTGCTGCGCATGGCACGAAAGGACTTTGGTGCTTTTTCTGGCACCCTTCCGGCTTTTCAGTGGCAGGATCGGTGAGCTTACACAGGCGGCTTAGCTTATCGGGTGCTGAAAAAACCACCTTTACGCCCACCTGACTCGCTACTTTTTTCAGCCTGTGCGAGATCTTGTGTATGTAGGGGATCACTGCCACCTCCTTTTTCCTGGATGCGGAGGCAGGTTCACCATCCGGGTGGCGAACTTTTGAGAGCACTTTGCTCGCAACTGAGACGAGCACCTGTGTCGGGTATCCTGCCAAGTCCAGCCGCGCCGCTTGTTCTTGCCGCGCCGCTTGCTCACCGATCCTGCCACTGAAAACCCGGAAGGGTGCCAGAAAAAGCACCAAAGTCCTTTCGTGCCATGAGCAGCAGGCGTGGTATACAGTTGGCAGGCGTGGCGCAGCAGGCGTGGTATACTGCTGCAAAAGCTTGAAAGGTGTGGCATTCGTAGAGCACCGTTAAGCCTAATTAGCACGTATCTCAGAAACCGGAAACACTATGTGATGGTCAACAACATCACCTCATCTGAAAGAGTAACTAACATTAGAATACCCCAGGGATCCATTTTGGGCGCTTTCTTTTTCTGTCATAGATAAATTATTTACCTGACTATCTCTCGGAAGACTGCATTTTATCCGCAGACGATACCAATATCATCCTGACAGCTGAAACAGAAACTGAGCATTACACGAAAGGTAATAACGTCCTGCAAAAGCTATCTAGGTGGCTGCAAACTAATTGTCTTCTCGCAAACACAAAGAAAAATACTATAAAGTCATCATCGCCAAAATCTCCGACTAATGTAGACTACGTCGTTGAACTTCAACGGCTTTCCTTTGGAACGAGTTAATGCAACGAAATTTTTCGGCGTCTACTTTGACAGGCAACTAAAGCGGCATAAAACATTCATGAAACAACACTATCTAAACATAGGAAAATCCGAATGTTATATAAACACGTTACATTTTTCTTTGCACACCCTTCGAACTCTTTATATCAGCTTTATACATTCACACATTACATATGCAATTACCATATACGGCCTCACATACCCCGTCACATTACTGCCAATTATTGCTGCACAAAACGCAGCGCTTCGAGCGATTCTCTTTCTAAAAAGAACGGATTCAATGACATTCGCATACCCATTACTTATTATTCTTCCTGTGAAATGCTGTATTGATTACCACGTTCTCATTTTACTATATAAAATCATGCACAAAATCATATGGTGTCCCTGAGTAAAATTGTTTACCATAATACCCCATACCCAATATAATCAGTCACCCCCAATAGTTTAACCATTCGAAAATCTCGCACTAATTATGGATCACTTACATTCACGCATACCGCATCACATCTTTGGAACAACCTACCCACAGACCTAGCAGAACCACACTCATTTGCTTGTTACAAAACTAACGTACGCTCTTTTATAATCTCGTCTCTTCTTTGATGAAAATGTCCAGTATTCATAGCGGCATACACTTTTCTTACGCGATCTGTGTTTGTATACCAGAATATGACATAAGGGCCCCCTTCACAACTCCTACGCGAGTTACGGAGCCCTGCCTTCATAACATAACTGATGTGTCATTTTCATGTGAATAATCAAGTTTATTGATTGATTTTTTATTGATTGATTAAAATACATTTCCTCGTTTTGAAGAAGAAAAAGAACAAAGGTATGTACATTTCAGAGCGTTTAACCTGAGTCTGTTTTAATCTCATCACCTCGAAAATAGGTGACAGCAAGCTGTACTTGCCTTTCACATATGAAAATGTGTGATTTAAAGCCGATTTGCACATCGCACGCACATACAGAGTAGAACATTGTGACCGGTATAAAAAGTCACAGTTTCGCCGCAAGGGCGAAGCAATGAATGCGATAGCAAGAAATTAGTGCTATACGATGTGACGCTGGCCAATGGATACTCTCAGTTTGAACAGCGCTCCTGTTGCAAAGGCGGCCGAATCAGCGAAGGAAACTAGCGTGCTTCAAGTGTCGAGCTGTGACACTTGATAGTTCGTGCTCATCTTCTGTTTGTCCGTTTAGCGGCGTCCCTGAGCTCGAGTGACATTCGTACGCGCCGTAACATGAGCGCGGACATCACGGTGAAAGCTCGAAACATCCACCTTCCCCTCACCACGAGAAAACCGCGCGAGCAGACAGCGGAAGGATAAGGTTCTCCCATGCGCAAATATAAGAAGAGAGCGAGCTCGCCGACGACTTTTAAGTGCGCCCGTCGGGCTCCTAGCGCCATCTCGCTGGTAATGAAGAAACGCTTATTATCGCCTGCCGTCTCTGAGTCCGTCCAGTGGTAAACGGTGTGCATATAACGCTCGCCGTTAGCTACGTGGAGGTTCTGCGTTTCGTGGCGTAGTGGATAGCGCCACGCGCTGCGGAGCAAGAGGTCCCTGGTTCGATTCCGTGCATCGGAAGCATTTTTCTGAATTATTTTTCTTTGGGGCTTATATATATATATATATATATATATACGGTGCATGACGGCGGCGACGGTGACGGCAAAATCCAGCCGAGACTGTCCATATAATTGCTATCGCAATAAAATTATATATAGCTCCTTTTTATTACAAAGAGAGCAGAACTCAGTACTACACCCTGCAGCACATCTGTCTCTTGCGTGAATGGTCGAGACAGAACGTCACCTACTCTCAGACGAAATAGGCATCGTCCACTGACCAGAGGGCGCTGCGTCGCACTGGAAAACTCGACTGTACGGTGCGTACACCATGTTGTACGGAGAGCTCTCAATAATTCTCATCAACGTCTCGCGGATACTCATTTCAGAGATCACGTATATCACGAAAGCACCTTGCGGTATAGTACGCCTTTTGCCCATCCATAAATACGGACAGACAATATTTTTAGAGCGCAGCTCTTAAGCGCCCGTTCCTGTGTTTAGCGGCGTTGCCGTCGCTGTTGTCGGCGTAACCGATAGAGCGAACGCGGAGCGCAGCGAGCCGCTGTTAGCGTGTGCAATGCCTCGTGCCTACTCGCGCTTCTTGTGACAGCGCCACACATGCCTCTCTTGCATGTGCACGAGAAAGTGGGTTGACCCAACGTTGGGTTGACCTGCGTAGTTTGGTAAAAGAAGAAGACGGCCACAAGACTCCATGCAACGCTCCGATTGACGCGTCGCTAAGGGCTGCAAATAAAAGCAAATAGACCCTCAGCGATCCACACGCATAATAACAGACGTATAACGGCGTTTGTTTGTTTCTAAAGCATAAAACATCTTTAATTACATAATTTAAAACAAGAAAATTCTGTTCTGGGTGGTAAGAACATTTAACCACTACTTCATGCGAAGGCATCTACTGCAAAAAGTCTCTCGCTAGCTTCCACAGCGTTGCACGTGATCTGTGATGCGGAGCCTGCAATGTACAGAGTGGTGTGCGTAGCCCTGGAGCTATTCCAGCTTCTGTGGCAATGTGCAATCAATGTTACGTTGCTACACCTGTGGATAGGCAAAACTTCAAACACAGTTGGTGCTGCCCCCACGCGAAGCTGCGCTCCTCATAACTCTTATTATGAAGTACCGTAGTCGTCGATTATTTTTCCGTACAAAATCATCGCAGATGTTTGCATAGAAGCGAACAAGGTGACCTGCTATGGATCAACCTTCCCAAAAAGCACACTGTTAGGGCCGATACGTTTTAAGACAAAATCCTTAGCTAGCTCATGAAACATGGAAATGCACTGTCGGCGTCCCGCGTCGTTAGCGTCAACATGAGTGATGAAAAATTAAAACTCCCGTGAAGGACGTAAGCATGTGACGTCATCATGATGAAACAAATCGCAAAAATTGGTGACCTCACGTAATAACGTCATCGCATGACATGGTCGCTTGGTCAAACGTGGGCCGATCAGGGAGGCAGAGCAGAAACGTGAAGCGCAGAAAGCTTGCAACGCATCCGATCTTTGAGGTAGTTCGAGACCACGTGAGGTGCAGAAGGCTTTCAGAGAATAGTGCAAGGGCATCACTGCATCGACCATAGAGTTTGATACCATAACCTAAACGGGAATCTGGCGGTGCGATCGTTCGACCACCATGGGAATGATTGTACGTATAGGCTTCAGAACCAATTGCGTTAGCTAGCGAACGGTTTACAAATCTTTTTTTTTTCAGTTTAGGTTTCGTTCCGCGCGCAGCAAGTGTAGCCAGCCGCAATACCTACGGCGTTTTCTGGCATGCGTTCGTGTTGGGGTGCGGAGCGAAGCACTGTAGCGGTGTCTTCGTTGTGCAAAGTGGCTGCAACGCGTTAGGTATCTCGGTTTGCGGCGACGTTACAGGTTTACAAGATCCATTTGACAGCTTTAGCAAATTGTCGTTCACTCCCGGTCCGCACTGATGTAGCGTCCCGAAATCTACGCAGGGTGTTACATATATATATATATATATATATATATATATATATATATATATATATATATATATATATATATATATATATATATATATATATATACGAGAGATGCGTTGTATGTACCGCTGCTCTCGTGATCGTACAGCGCACGAGAAGTCACGCCTGGCCTCGCAGCAACAAATACGTTTAGTGTTTCTCGCGTGATACACAATTTTATTTCCATAAATAAATGATACCTACTTCCCAGAGAAAAAACACGCATGTTTGTTTTCAATGTTGTTATTTATAAGGTCACGTCCGGAACCCAATTGAAAAGCAATGCATAGGGCCAAACAACGAAACGTTCCTTTCCTTCGACCGCGTCCTCACCTTACGTCAGGCCTCCTTAGAGCCAAGTCCCGACGGAGAACGCAAGCGTACTCTGAAAGCTCCCTTCACCCGTCCTCGCGGGAGGAATGGTTGCCACGCTCCTGCGTTCGAGATTATCGAATATAAGCGTCGCTGAGAAGCGTTTCTTCTGAAAACAAAAAGCTGGGTCACCACATAACATCCAAATTGATGTGTTCATACGGAGACGCGTGTACGCTTTCTTCCAACTGCGATCAGTAAATGTGAAAAGCCACCGTAGTCGAGCGCAAAACGTGGTGCGTTCTAGCAACACTGAAACGTCCGCCTCTTTAAACGCTGTCAGTCTTCACCGTGCACGCACGCTCGCGTCTCCCCGCAGAGGTGGGGTGGGAGAGATGCCTCGGAAATAAGCATCACGTGGGCTAGCTCATCACGTGGGCTAGCTGTGAGGTGAAGCGCTCGTTCAGGGCCAGGAGCGGACCTAAGGGCGCACGAAGGTAGGCCCAAAGCAACCTTAAGCGGAGGAAGCGCCAAGGAAGCCTTCACCGAGGGCTCCTCAATGAGGAAGCTTTCAGAGTGACATAAGGCGGCCTCACCAAAATGAAGGCTTCCTTACTGAGGAAAGGAACGTTTCGTTGTTTGGCCCATAATGTCCTGGTGGGTACAGTTGTATCGGTTTCGCTCTATACTCACGGTCACGCAAACTCTCTGCAATAATTTACATATACGGAAAAATGAAGAAAATTGTAATTGAATTTAACTGCATGTCATTTTGTTCAATGCTCGGAAAACAAGCGTCGCCAATCTCACGAACGAAATCCATCCGAAGCAGGTCCGAAGCCTGTAGTTTTCATCATTTCCATGATGGTTGAAGCGCCGCTGTACGAGCCCGCATAGATGTTAGCGCTATATTCCCCTCGATGCATTGTAGATTACGAAACTCTATGGCGTCGACTCACTAGAAAAAGATGGCTTTCGGCTTCGAGTTGTCATAGGCGGCTGCATGAGGGACCCTGTTTTTTGTGCTTTTATGAATGTTGAGCAATCGCACGTTACCCGATTTTCTGAAGCGTTTCCGAACAGATCACGTCAGTGCTATGGGCCTGAAACTGCTTACCGGAAATGGCTCCTTAACCTCTGTCTACCGTACACTCCCGAGCAAGCGCCTCAACCCCCCCCCCCCTGCGGTGAAAGATAATGTATTATCTGGGGTGTAACGTCCCAAAGCCACGATATGATTATGA
Source organism: Rhipicephalus sanguineus (assembly GCF_013339695.2). Classification (NCBI taxonomy): domain Eukaryota; kingdom Metazoa; phylum Arthropoda; class Arachnida; order Ixodida; family Ixodidae; genus Rhipicephalus; species Rhipicephalus sanguineus. Next base: position 19,829,157 of record NC_051186.1, on the reverse strand, counting down.
AGGACGCCGTAGTGGAGGGCTCCAGAAATTAGCGTGCGCCTATATCTAAGTACATGGGCCTAAAGCATTTTTCGCTTCCATAGAAAATGCAGCCGCAGCAGGCGGTGAAAGATAATCGCACAAGATTTCGAGGGGTGGCCCTTGCACAGTCGCGGACCAAAATTCAAGCAGGCGACGGAATAACTTCTCAGAAGAATGCACACCTGTGCTCTAATCAAATACATTATAGAATACTGACGCGTTTACTGCTTTTACTACGCTGTAGGGAATCCTCGTGTGAAATTTCATGCGTTTTTGCAAGAGAGAAAGACGGTCTTCAAATGTACCCAAAATTTGTTAGAACTTAGAATGCCACTCCGAGACACCACACTGTAAAAGTACTACGAAATCGTGCACTTATCTAAAGACTATCAGAACTTGGGTTCCTAGGAACCTCTGCTGCAGGATTGTGCAGCGCAGAGCAGGTACCAGAAAACTGGCGGTAGGGGAGGGGGGCGCTTGCTAAGTCGTTGGCGCATATTTCATATCTCAAGAAAATGGCAAAGAGGCGCTTGCTCAAGTGGGGGCGACGGGATATGTCCAGAATACCTGGTCGCGTCGTTGAATAAAGAAGGGCCTTTGGCGCCTGAGAAGGTATAAATCCTTTGACATTTCATATGCCGTGAACTATCGCTAATTTTGGTTTCACGGGACCGGTAGAAATGTACGAATTACCAGAACGTCGAGTTATCAACTGTGCGAAGGAAAGAATAAAGAAATATCTATTACATTAATAAATTTCCATATTTTCGTTGAATACGTAAGAACTATGCTTCTTTTGCATCTGCATAAAAGCCACAATTATCGTTCACAGTGTGATCGCGGGTTTTGGGTTTAGAGCCGGAAACGTAATCTGCACCCTACCTTTTTTATCCTACCGTCCTCACCAACACCACCACGCGCATGTGACAATAGGTTTTTCGCAGGTAAAATGGGCGGCAGCTGATTGTTCTGGCACCGCGGCGCACCAAGCTAGTTTTATGGAAGCATCCGTACCGAGGCTGAAAGTTTTTCATCTTCAACAGCTTTCGCCGTGTTCTATTTTTGTCACATTCCGCTCGCACAGCACGAAGTGTACCGACTGTCGCATCCACTGTGGATGAAGCCGTGATCGCTAACTACGCGATTCTAAGGAGCGTCCACGCAGTTCTGATGGCATGGGCGAGGCCTACGCATACAGAGTCGAAACGAAACTACTATGTGCCGCAGCTGCTGCGAAAGACACCTAGCTCGCTAATGCAGATTCATGGATGGCGTCTACGCAATCACGAAGGCACGCAGAAAATCGAAGCTACTTCCTGTTGCAACCGCTGCGGATGATACGCAGTTCCCATCGACGCGATCATGCAATCTAGAACAATTCATACGATCGACGCCATCAGGTTCGATGGGGAAATAAAATTCCCAGAGGGCCCTGCCGCACGGGAAGGTGCAAAGCGAAATCCGGGAACACCGCTGTCCGCTGCTCTTGCACCACTCTCGATTCCGCCCGGCCGCACTGCGCTACGCCGCTCAGTCTCGGCTCAGTAGCCGCCTGAGGAGGAGGTGCCCATTGGTGCTTCGGACAAGTGCGAGATTCGTTCCGTTTTCGCTTTAGGTGCCAAGCACCTTATGCGATCGGACCGTCGGCGTCTCCTGTCGTCGCCCGTCACGGTAAAGGAAGTGGCAAATAAGACGGCCCGTTCTCTCAGGAAAAGCTCGCGACAATGCGCGCTCGCCCGCGAGAGACAACGCGACATGCGCTTCTCCGAGTGATTCACCTAAGACGATTCGAAGGCAAAAGCCGTCTTTTTTTCTCCTGATTGATGTGGTGATCCTGCCCCACTATCCTCCGAATGCTTCGTGCACCTAGCGTGGTTTCGCCTGCCTCCAAATAGGAGCACCTCACTGATTTACACTGCCTCCGTGATCGGCCCACCTTTGATAACTGTTTCGATGTCATGCCATGGCGTTC
>NC_051186.1:19796092-19827064 GCF_013339695.2 Rhipicephalus sanguineus | reverse complement strand
GGAACTTTGGGGCCTTTCTTCCGCTAGTTTGTGCAGTGTACAGGAGCTGGCTGAAAGTAATACCAAGAGTAATAAGGTAGGTCACAAGCTCAACACAGATTTCCCATATCGACTGCTTAGAAACTTACACATTAGGGAAATACAGGCACAACTACTTTTGTGCACTGTTCAGGATTTTACATGATGCGACAATGTGAATTCCATTACCTGCTGCTTGCTCAAGTTGTCCTTGCTTTGACTTCTGAACCTGGTGCAAGGCGCTCGGGGGCATGTCGGAGCCACGATTTGATAGAGGCCTCAACGTCGGCAGCGGTTGCGTTTGGCGCTTGCGAGCAGCATCTGAAATTTACAAGATTCCTTAAATCATCTCAACAATAACAGTTGTCTTGGTGAAAATACAAATTTCAAGAGTCATAAACAGTCTGCTGAGCCTACAAAAATTGAGAAATAAATTACTGCCTACTCGAAGTCCTTCCACACATAATAGATTTGTTATATTGAATAGAGTTGGGCACATCAGTGACACTTGCTTTTTCAAATGATAACGAGGCAGAACACGAGCCAAAACAATCAAATGATTGCTTTACATTTTTTATCGGCTGCTATTTCAATCACCTCACACTGCCTTGCACTGAAAGGTTGCACAGTGATCTTACACTTTATTTATGCCCTTCGCTTTTTACCAGACAAACTATAATATTTTAAGTTTTTAGCCTCTAAAGCTAAGCCTGGACCTTTAGAGTGCTACCAAATTGTAGATTTTTTACCATGTAGGCTTCTTTAGCCACATTAAAATTTAGTGCACAGTGAAATTGCAGCATCCTTGCAGTGCTGAATATGCAACCAATAGCAATAGTGATAACTGACACTGCAACTTACAAAATAGATAACGGGCAGCACTTAAAAAAACAGACCAATGAGCATGTTTTGTTTTTCCTGAGGAAGGCTAATTCTGTGTAAAACACAAAAGTAAGATGTATTATACAGCACCCTGTTATGGCTTTAGCAATCTTCAAGGCGGAGAAGCTCATTTTCCTTTTCGACCCATCCAGGAAAATTGTGCCGCAACCTCGTCTGTGATGCAGTATGACAAGATTCTTTTTGTTGCCCAGTAGGCATCTTTCCCACCAAGCTGTGCCAACTCATGACCTGTGTACAAAAGAGAAGAAATTCTATTCAACAAAGAAACTCTGTTGGATGATGTGAATGTTTTAGAATACGAAAAAGAGTATTAAGTCATAAAGCAAGTAAGCAATGTACGAAAAACCCATGACATTCTTGATATTGCAAAACAGCAGTGTTTAACACCTTGAATATTCATTATGAGTTCGATGAACTGAAAAAAAAAACATAACCCCCTTACCAGGATCTTAAATTTTCCAGCATCGAGCTTGTCGTCGAACTCTTGTAGTTCTTCAAGACTGCTTAGCGGATGGCCTAAGAGCTCTGCGCATTCGGTGACTGAAGAAGTGGGAAGCATATCGCACAACTTGTTCAGGGTGTCGCTGCTTGCTGTTCCAGCATGAAGCGAAGCGTGTTCAGCAGTCGTAGCACATGCCGCTGGAAGTCTGAAAATATTGTAAATAAACGCTATTAAAACTTGTAGGGTTCAAGAACATTTTAAGCAAACCATTTTACTGAAAACTGCATTCATATCTTTCAAAATGTGCGTACTCTCTCTACACAACAATCATGAGGCGAGTTTCGTGGCCGTTCTTGCGCTGTCTGTTCACCTGAAAAGCACAATTTCAATTCATTAGTAGTTTGGAGTAACTGGCTAATGATTTATTTAACTTTGACCTCCCTTATCTGGCACATACCTTCATCAACAGAGTGGTTATCAGACGTACCTTGTGGCGAGTTTGTCTCTGACAACTGGGTCCCTGCAGTGTCGAAGAACGAGAGCAGTGAGCCACAAGAGCCGCTCTACTTGTTAGAAATTCTGATGTGCAACAGATAGTGACAAAGAGCCTAGCAGAGCAAAGAAATTACCGATAGCAAAGGTTTACTAGTTCAATTATAAAACTGAATTATGGAGGTTAACATATTTTGGTTCATCCACTTGCTTCTACAATGCTTGAGAATTCATTTATGCATGGCTCTTAAGAAGCTTTACAGCTATCTGTGGTTCTAACCTATAGGTTAGAACGACAGAAAGTTGCTAAATTCGTTACACACAAAAAATAATAAATACGCACGTAAATCGTAATTTTGTAACGAGACAGCTGTATATGTGTGAGAATACTGCTGTGCCTTTGTCTCCCTGGCCAAATGTGGCATACTTGTTGCTTCACTCGAGGTTATTCCTAGAAAGCAATACGTGTAGTCCATCACGTAATGATTCCTATTAGCATTAATCGCAGCCATACACTGGCTGTGGAGCACAGTATACTCCTATATAAAACAAAACTTACAAAAAGCTCCAGTATTTATACTGAACTTCAAGCTACAATTCCACCAGTTCATTGTTGCAGAATGAATTTCTTTTGTAGCAATCTGCTACAATTGCATGAATGTCACAATTCTATTCATGCTAGTACTCCATGATAAACATTTCTGGCAAGTGAATAAATGCCAGAGGGGCAACTAGCAAAGTTTCAGTGTACAGGCAGGTAAATACCTTGTTCACACTTGTCGAAAACAAGTACTGACTAGACATTCCATGTGAAATTACCAGAAAAGCATTCCAAGCGTTGCATTTATTTTACTGTGAAGTTGGCAGTGCCACTGCTGAAAACACAGGGGAGAGCGAGATGGACGAAGCACTTCGTCCCATCTCGTCCTACTTGTGTGTTTCAACCGTGCACTGCCACCTTCGTTGATGATAATTACCAACACGCCCACTCGCCCATCATTTTAATTTCACTGTTTGGAAATATGCTTTGTAAATTTTAAAATCCTATTGATAAAGGAACATGAGCATTGTCAATAACAGGCTAGCTACGAATGCATCTAGCAGCCTGCTTTTCTCTTCTAACGAGGAGTTATTCAATGCTGGTATCCAATATTCAATGCAGATGAAAGAAAGGAGGTGGTGCATTGTAACATCAGAGGGTTGAGAAAAAATTGGCCTCATGCACCAACTGAGTGCTTGCAAGGCTAAAGCCTACGTCCTTAATGCAATGATCTTGAAAGTAATGGCAAATACATTTTACAATACCAGATGGAAAATTATTTGGGATAGGTGGCAGTCCTGGCTGGCTTGTGGCAGAGTCTCCTCCTCCTCTTCACTGTCAGAGTCACTCCAGACTGCTGGTGGCCGTCTACGCCTCTTCAATGGAGGCATTTCAGTTTCACTGGCCCAGGTCTGAATGGAACTGACTGTCATTTAGCTTTTTCCGGGCATGTTCATAGGTAAACTGAAAAAGTGCAAAATGTGATCAATATAATCACCCCTGGCTTAAGGCGTAAGGTGACTGAATGCGCTTACCGAACAACCTTTCACAGCAATTTCATACTGCTTCCACCATGACTGTGTGGATGCTGCTTCTTTGCCATTTTCCCAGCCTTCTCTGCTTTTACATTATGCGGGCCAGACGCACACGCTCCCGGTGACCCAAGTAGTTGGCACAATTTCAACCTCTTTAGAGGCAGTGAACTCCACAATAGCATAGCTCATCTGGAAAAGAATTCTGAATTGTAGTGCCACCATTGCACAAAACAGCACTTCCTAATTTTTTGTCAAGAAAGCATTTTAACTTCGCAAACAATACAAATTTCATTACTATAAGCACACTGTTGCTTCAAATAAGAATAGTACCATGGAACATATGTATATAAGTGACCATTACATGCTCAATCATGATCAGGCTTTCCACAATTACACAATAGCAGAGAGCTACCTCAAGAATTAAGTTGAACATAGAATACACTGACCTGGCCTAGGAGAAGCATGTTTCAAAATAATTTTGCAAGCTTTGTCAAGCTATAGCTCTCAGCGTTTGGCAAGCTACAAAGGCAGACATCTGCTTATACGACAAAATATAGTCATGTTGGCTGTTCAAAAATAAATTTTGTACCAAAATGCCTTCATCGCAACATGATAAACCTTAAGTCAACGCATCGTTGACAAGCCATAGGAAATGTATTTGCACATGAAGCCAGACATTTAGAATCGGGAGATGAAAGGTTTACATGTCAACAGCAGAAAACAAGCTCCACACTTCAACTTCAAAGTTCAAGTAATAACGCTGTGTTAGATACCAAAATAAGATGCTACATGACAGGCCACAACAGTTTTTATAGAAACTGTTGTCAATGGTCCTGCTAAAACGCTTTAAAGGATCCCCACGTAAGATGCTTGGAAAACATCTATACTCACCAACATTTCTGGGAATCGAAACGAGCAGCTGTGAGCCAACAAAGGATCTACACTACTTTCGAACAGCTGCAGATGCCCAAATTCCTCAATATTGTGGCACGGTCTAGTGGCATGAAGAATTATTTTACAGCAGCCAGAAAAAAACTTCAGTAAGGCCTCTCATTCGCTACCACACTCATACAGAGCTTGTGTGAAGGCAAATAAGAGTATTCAGGGAAAGTCAGCACCAGAACAAGTTCCTCACTGCTACGAGGAAAAAGCACAGAACACGACACTAAAATGAGCTAATCTTGGAACACATACTAAATGGTATGCAACTCTGGCATTACTACAAACTGCGTCTTCCATGGGAGCTTGACCATTTTTCGCACATTGCTCACAGGCCACACTTTGAGGTCTGAAAGACCTGAAACAATATAAATATCAAGTCTTGAAGATTCAAAGGGGTGTGCGTAGAAATCTTTTTTATGCAAAAATTCTTGACCAATGATGCAAATCTCTTCTGTACCCCTCATGGAAGCAATGTTTCTTGCAATAATAATATGTTCACCCTGCATGCAGCAGTTGTCCGGCTCTTCTATGCCCAGTACAAAATTTTGATACTTCAGAGTTTTGAAGCATGGAAGGCAGCATGTAGGAAGGAGTGGACCATTTTCACAAGGTTGTCTGGAATAAGATCATGTTGCCTGCAAGGCACTTCAGAAGCAGCTGATTGTGCCTCTGCCATTCTATTTGCAAGTTGTTGTAATGGTTTCCCATGTTTGTGAAGGTGTCTCTTTTAATTGCTTCATATTGTTTTCAAAGGGAAACGCACTGAAGCAGTCCAATGCAACCATGGCGTTTGACGTCATCAGACAAGTGTAACAAGCAATGAACATTGAACGACATGTGCTCTTTTTCCATACAAATGGGCAAAACTGGCAACAAAATGTTTCAGGAGTGCCCCGGCATAGTCAGCATGTTGACTGCACAACTGCTTGTTAACCAAAATTGACAGCGAGGCATGGAGAAGCAAGAAATGTTTATAAATGTCATCTGCGGAGAATGCCGTTGAGAAGAAGAGGCCCTGTGTAGAGCAGAAGAAGCCTAAATTCAACAGCCTTCCATCTATCTAACTCATCGACACCCCTAGGCCTACGTGGGAATACACGCGGGATGTAGCGACGCAAGGCAGTGCTTTGCTGATTGAATGTATGACGTTGAAGTGGTCCCAGTCGAACATTTAAAGGACCTGAAAGCCACAGGGAAAAAAAGCTTTTTCACAACACCTAACAGAACAACATGCATATAGTCGAGAGGAACATCGCACACAGTGTCAAGAGGCAACTCAACAAGAATTGATGTTCCTCTGTGATGCTCGGAGTCGTGCTGCTGCCTGAAGCTAGCATTTGTGCGGAGGGGACAGTCTGAATCGGGGAACACAACCTTGCCTCCAATGTATGCACCCTCAACACAGCACTTGGGACAGCCATTGTAGCCACTGTGGCCTTTGGTCATCATTACGAAAGACCGTGCTGGCGCATCACAAACAAGAGCCTTCAGACAAACCTCAATTGGCTTGCCATTCACAACAAGCCCATTCGCCAGCAAATACTGCAACTCATCAACAAAAGCTCTCAAAAAGGCCTTGGATGAATGCGGCTTTGAAGGCCCCGCATAAGCCCCGATAACAAATGGCCCAAAGCCCTCACCACAGTTACTAACTCTACATTGTATAGGCCAAAGTTGCATTCTTGAGCTTTTTGCAAGGGGCAGACCATCTACATTGACAATGAGCGAAACAATACTAGGAGGGTCTTTCACGAACTTCAACGAATGTTTAAGCCCGGCAGCGAGACCAAAATGACAATATTCGCCCGGAGACAGGGCCACCACGGAGTACTCGGTGTTTTCTAGTCGCGGCGTTTTGAGGAGTGCACGCGCGTCATCAGGGAGGTCAAGTTCGGAAAAGATGCTGTAACGTTTATGCAGCTTCAATAGCTGGTTTAATGCTTTGCGCTTTATGTTATTCTCAACTGCCCATTGACGCAGAGCCTCTCGAAAGCTTTCTTTTTGCGGTGCTACTTCTTCTGATGAAAGAACGGGCACAGAAGAAAAATGCGAGTTTTGACATGAGGCTCCAGGCAAATCATCTGAATCACCTGACGAACTATTTGACGATTGTGTGGAATCGGCATCACGATTCGCAAAATGGGCGATTTCATGCGAGACACTACTACATTCACTATGCACAGCTAAGTCATCATGTTTTGCAACTGCCAAACGTTGTGGCTCTCCTCTACATGGCTGGGTGGCGGAAGCCGCACACGCATTGTCTCCCAAACACTCCTGCACAGCGCACAAGGGTTCAATTAGCAGATGTGTCCTCCTTGCTTCCCGCGATGCCTTCTCCGTAGCGAGCTTTTTGCGAGGCCTCTGCATGTTTGTAGAAATCCTAACAAAATTTGATAGTCACAACTGTCACGTGGCTTCTAGCGACTACAAGCAAGAAAGCAGCTGGTTGCATACAAGGGATAACAGCCTTGACAAGCGCGCGGTCCCGCTCACCTTGGTCAAGTAATACTCAGACAAGGAGCTCGTCCACGGCCGCAAGTCAGACACGGGATCTCCAGTCGTGTAGAACCTCTACGGAGCGTGAAGCCAGGTACGCAGTTCTCGAAGAGGAAGTTGTTGAAAAGCCCGCTTCGCGTTACCAAGAAATCATACAAAAGAAATGGCGGCCGTCCCCTACAGTGTATCCCGCGCTACTGTGATGGCAGTGATGATGATAGACGCAATTTTAGTTTTAAAACGACATAAACGTGAGCTCAATAGTGTAATAACTCCACTGTGCATAATTTTAAAGTTATAAAATGCGGTAAAAACAAATTTACTGGCAGCTGAAATGAAAAACAGTGGCGATTAAACAGTGGCGGCCTACGTTTATGGATGGCGGTGGCAGTTATAACAGTTGGCAACTATGATCAAGCAATGGCGGCGCGCAGCAACAAATTGTAAACACGCAAGTAGAGTGACCTCCCCCGCAGGGGCGTCTGTGGAAGCAGGCGTTTGGTGTGTAGCGACACCACGGACCCGAGCTAACGGGGGGGTTTCGACCCCCTCCCACGCCTAGCCGTGCGTGGCTTTGCCGTGTCCGGGGAAAAGGGGATCCTGGGGGTTGAGCCGACGCCGGGTGATTGGACCTTTAAGGCCCCCCGGCAGAGGCAACACACCCCTTTGGCCCCGGCTTCACGTAGACGGCACCCCTGGGCTGACCCACCCAGGGGAAATCGGCAGTCGCCTTTTCCTGTCTCTCTCCCCTCATCTTCGTCTTTCCTTCTCTCTTTTAATCTTTCCTGTCCTCTCCTCTCTTCCATTTACTTCCGTTTTTCTTGGCGGCGAGGGTTAACCTTGTGTATGTGCCCTCTCTTGGGCGCATTATATTTGGTTATAGTAGCTGTGTACAGCTGGCGTAGGCATGCTTTATATCAATATAAGTGCTGTCGCGTCCCCATGTTGGGCTCCATGGTGGGCGGCTGGCATGGTTGCCGAAACTATACTTAATATATGGCCTCAACCTCATTTCCTCGACTGAATGATCGTCCTCTCACAAAGAGAGGTCGCACCGAAGAGACTTTGAATGCCTTGCTCAAACCCAAAGAAATTTTTCCACGCTTCCACGTAATACACTGCGAAACACTCGACAAGAACGCAAGAACCATCTCTCCTTTTGTTGTATCGAAATGCCTCACCAATACACTCGGTCAAGGCTATAAGGCTACAAGAATGGCTAGTGGGGACCTTTTGCTAGAAGTTCAAAGCAAGACCCAGTATGAAAAACTTTCCAAACTTGCCTCTTTTGGAAGCACCCCTGTCTCTATTACACCACACCGATCCCTCAACAGTTCCCGAGGTGTAGTATCTGGCGCTCGAAGCGCTGCAGGAAGCCAGCGAAGCAGTCCTCGTGCACATCCTAGAAGGCTCGAACATGATCGCACAGAACGCGGGCCGGGTCACCATCATGCGAAGGGACATGGCAACAGTGCTCAGAATGATTAGAAGTTATGGAAACCTGCAGTTGTCCTTATTATGACTCATTTTAATTTTAATAACGCTTGGGACAGGATGTGTTATAATGCGAATAAATATTACTTTATTTCGAAGTGCGCAGCTTTTTCGGACGTTGCCCCTCCGGCACGTCTGGGCAAGCAGGCATTTGGTGTGTAGCGACACCTCGCACCCCTCGCACGCCCCTTTCGACAACTCGCACCCCGAGCCGTACGTGGCTTTGCCGTGTCCGGCGAAAGGGGGATCCCGGGGGTTGAGCCGACGCCGGGTGATTGACCTTTAAGGCTTATCACAGGTGTATTGCTTCTGGCTCCCCAGCAGAGGCAATACACCTCTTTGGCTCCGGCTTCACGTAGAGAGCACCCCTGGGCTGACCCACCCAGGGGAAATCGGCAGTCGCCTTTACCTAGCTCTCTCTACTCATATCTTCGTCTTTCTCTCTTACTTTTGATATTTCCTTTTCTATTTACTTCCTCATTTCCTGGCGGCAAGGATTACCTGGTGTTGGTATCCAACCTTGGGTAGTTAGATTAGGTTACAGTGAGACCGTACGGTTGACTTCGTGCAAGCTTGTTTGACAAGTCCAGCGGTGTCCCTTTGTTGGGCTCCGTGGTGGGCAGTCAGCGCTGTTGCCGAACGTAAACATTGTATTATGGCATCTCAAGCTTCTCTTTGATCGGCCTCTCAAGAGGAACCGCACCGAATGAACATTCCAATTATCGTTGCGAAGCAGTGAACCAAGTTTCCCCAAATAGCATGTCATCCATAGTGAAACGACACCCGAAGGAAACTATTCTCATTACTAGTGGTCAGGTGTTTCAAGGAAGAAATCGGTCCAAACTAGAAAGCCTCAAAATTGTCTAGCGGGGATCTCTTCCTAAAACTGAAAGACAAAGATAAAGTACAAAAGTGACAAGAACCTGCCACCATCGGAGACACAAAAGGAGCTTCAGTCCACAGGTCAATAAATACAAGTACAGGAGTGATATCTGAGGAACATTTTAGGGGCGAAGCTCCTTAAAGCGGCACCCGTTCGTCCCTCGTAGTGCGTAACCAGTCGTAACGCTAGTACCAGATCTTGACCTCCAAGGTGGTGCCGGTGGGAGATTTCTCCTGTGCGTTGTTGAACAATAAAAAATTCGCAGCGTGCGCGTTAACTAAAAGCCGAATTCTTCTGTCTCTCATTCCCCATTAGCAGCCATTGGCATGTTCCAGTAGGAAACGTTAGTAGAAGTAGAAGTGTAAGTGTTAGCTAAAAGCCGACTTCTTCTGTCTCTCATTCCCATTAGCAGCCATTGTTTACCTCCAAGGTAGTGCCTGGTGAGATTTCTCCTGTGCGTGATTAAACAATAAAAATTTTGTTCAAAACGCCGTTGATTGATGAAATAAACCAACGAAAGACGCCAGATGTTTTCTAAAAGCAAAACGAAAGAACGCCAGATGTTCCTAAAGCAAAACGAAAAGACGCCAGCTGCTTAACGAAAGACGCCAGATGTTTTCTAAAGCAATGGTTTTCTAAACAATGAAAATTCACAGCGTACATGTAAAATTAAAGTGAGCTGCAAGTCGTCATAACTCATCGAACCTTTAGTATAAACGCGCCCGATCTCACGTCGGTGATGATGTACTGGGCAGAATTCACGGAAGATTCACGGTTTACCGATGAACCTCCGCAGCTTCGCCCACTCATCATCATTCACTCCGTGGATATGCTGTGATTTTTTTCGTTAGACTGAGTGATGAACTCCTTGAGGGCTTCCAAGAAAAAAACGTAACCATGGTTCAAAGACTAGCAATGAGTAGAAATTATCAAGACATTCCCACAAAACATGTAATCTTATCCCTTGGAAAAAGGGAAATGCCTACATCCCTGGATGCAGGCTACATCAATGTAAATGTGAGACCCTGTATACCAAACCCACGTCCTTGTTTCAAGTGCCAAAGATTACCATAAACATCCCATTCATGCAGGGGCAAACAAAGTTGCGCAAAATAGACGAGGAGGAAAAAAAAGTCACAGTTTCGCCGCAAGGGCGAAGCAATGAATGCGATACCAAGAAATCGAAATGTCACACGGAGAACCAGAAGCAGCTCGATATTTGTAGCGTGCCGCTAAAGCACAAAAAAGGACGGCCTAAATGAACGCACAAGCATGCACAGGGCAAGCGTGAACTAACAACTGTCACAGTTGTTACGTCTATGAACCTGAGCAACACGCTGCAAGTGTCGACAATTCAGACGCTTGCTTGCTTGCTTGCTTTCTTGACCCTTAATTCTTGGCTCTTTCTCACTACGGGAAATTGGTCATGAAACCGGCGGTTAATATAAGTGGGGAAATTTAGAATTTAGACGCTGTTAGATATTTTTTTTTTCGTTTAAACTGCGGCGCGTGGAGTGACCCTCTGCGTCTCCTACCACAGGGAGCGTCTGATGCAAGGTGTTTCCGATGTTCTTTCTCTTTTTTTTTCCTTCCACATCACGAGTGGGTAGAGAAAAGGGCCACTTCGTTGTGCGCGACTCAAGGGCAGTTTTCAAATTGAAAGAAAATTAGGAGCGTTGCGTGATAGAAAACACGCTCACGCTCCTCCGAGATTTGCTTACCACCAGCTATACATGGTGTATATAGACGTCAGACTTTGCCCAGGTGGCGCTGCGAAAAACACCGCCACCAGCGCCCTCATCGTAGCCCTGGCACTAATTGGGTAGTGCAAAGAGAGCCGCCCGCAAGCGAATGTGCATAGGCCGCAATATAACCCTCCTCTTTCGTTGGTGTAGAGGCGCGGTTTCCTGAAAATCAAGGACGTGGAAAGCTTCTTCCGCCAGTCCACGCTTCAGAAACAAAGGAAGCTGATCAAAGCGAACTGCGAGTACAATGCAAAATAAGTTTTAGTTATTCCCGCGCGCTGCAACTCGCAAGTACAAGCGAGCATTCAAGTACAAGCGAGTTGTATTCTCCCTTAATTCATCTCTCGCTTCCTGTGCATTGGAGTGTTTTATTACGCATCCTCAAATGGTCTTTATGGTCGTATTCCGTTTGTATGTACTGTAAATGGGGATACGTGCGTGTCCACTGTCGCGGGGTACAACCAAAGGCAAAACCGTGGCCTCCGAGATAGCTATGGCAACCGCGGAGGACACGGGCGAAACAAACCTGAAGGGGGTCACGACCAACATTCTGCGATTTACTTGTATGACGCACGTGGTGTTAGCTAGTTAGAACCAGAACCCTGAGCCTTCAAAACGTACATACGTCCACGATGCTGTGTTGTGACGACCAACTCGTCGCGGTGTGCGTATCACGCGTCTCCAGTCTGCCTCTAGCTGCTCACTTCGTGTTACACGACAAGCACCGCGGTCAGAGCCTCTGCTGAGCTTCATAGTCAAGGTTACCACGGTTTTGCATCAGGGCTACGCAAAACAACAGCAGAGCCACACATTCATGCCACCGGCTGTGGAGAACGCGGGTACTTCGCTTACCCAACACGCTCGCAACGGCCTGTATCCAGCGCTCTCGCCTTTCTTCTTCGTACGACAACTATGGAAATCGGTAAAACTGAACGTTGTTATTCAGTCTTTTACGTCCGTGGCAATTCACAACGCAACAGTGCGTCTTTTGCGGAGTTTCTTCGTAGCGTGCGGAGGGCTCTCGTCTGCTGCTGTTTTCGCCGTCGTTCAGGCGAGTGATCCAGCAAGCACTTCACGACGGTTCGGTGGCGCGTCCGACTAGCGGAGAGCAATTCACAGCTCTCGTTCTGAGTGCTAAATGCGCACAGACCCGCGATATTAAGCACAATCGTTGTTTCGCACTCGCTAGTTTCACCTGGTCCCATAGCAAACTGTGCGAGAGAGTCGGTCTATGCACTACTCAATACTTCTCCGATAGGTGGCGCCACACATCTTGGAAACTCCAGAGTCTGACGTCTATAAATAGCTCGCCGTTACTTCGCCGGCGCATACATGGCGTGTGGCTGAGTTGTCTAACGCAGCGCGCTGGGGAGCGAGGAGTTCCTGGATGGAATCCGCGGTCGGGTACTTCAAAATTTTTTTCTTCTGCTTTAATTTTCTTTGTGCCTTTTTTATATATATACATACATATACATATCCGGGACATGAGGGCGTCGACAGACGGCGACGGCAACAATCAGCCGAAAGTGTCCATATAATTGCTATCGCAATAAAAATTTTATTACAGGTATATACAGGGAGTAAGTGCGAAGTGGCCCGTAGGGGGCCACCCCTCACAACCATGAGGTGGGCTCCTCATTACAGGAGCCCATTGGCGATCGCCGCGACTCGAGCTCGGTCGACTAGGGCCTTCTGGCTCGCCAGGTCGGAACAGCCGAGCAGGGCTGCCTCCCAGTCCTCCCGGGTGGGGACTGGGAGCGCAGCGGTGGCTACATGGTAACCGCAGCGGTGGCTACATGGTTGAGCGTCCGCTTCCAATGCGGGAGGTGCCGGGTTCGATTCCCAGTGCCGACCGGGAACCCACCGGTTTTTCCAAAGGGGTAGAGGAGTACACCTACCTGGCGCTCGGTTGTTAATGGGTACTCATCTAGAAAGGTGGCCCCCCGCAGGGGCGTCTGCGCGAGCAGGCGTTTGGTGTGTAGCGACACCACGGACCCGAGCTAACGGGGGGGTTTCGACCCCCTCCCACGCCTAGCCGTGCGTGGCTTTGCCGTGTCCGGGGAAAAGGGGATCCTGGGGGTTGAGCCGACGCCGGGTGTTTGGACCTTTAAGGCCCTCCGGCAGACGCAACACACCCCTTTGGCCCCGGCTTCACGTAGACGGCACCCATGGGCTGACCCACCCAGGGGAAATCGGCAGTCGCCTTTTCCTATCTTTCTCTACCACATCTTCGTCTTTCTCTCTGACTTTTAGCCTTTCCTGTCTTCTCCTCTCTTCCAGTTACTTCAAGGTTTTCGTGGCGGCAAGGGTTAACCTTGTGTATATGTCCTTCCTTGGGCATTATATATTGGGTTATAGTGGTCATGTACAGCTGGCGTCTGTGGTCCTATAACGGGCTGCAGCGTCCCCTCGTTGGGCTCGGTGGTGGGCGGCTGCCATGGCCACCGAAAATTATCATACTCTTATGAACTCTAATGCCTTCCCCAAACTTTCTGATCGCCCTCTCGCAAAGAGATGGCGCACCGAAGAAACCCACAACATCTTTTCTACGCCGAAAGAAATTTTCCCTCGTTTTCATGTAATCCACTGCACAGATCCTCAGAAGACCGTCAGAACTCTTTCCCCATTTATTGTTGCCAAGTGTCTTGCTGACACCATTGGACCCGGCTACACGGCCACTAAAATGATTAGCGGCGACTTGTTGCTTGAAGTACGAGACAGTGCATAGTACAAAAAGCTTTCAAACCTTGTGACATTCGGCGCTGTTCCAGTCACAGTGACCCCTCATCGGTCAATGAACATCGTTCGAGGAGTGATCTCCGATGATGACCTTCTAAACCTGACTGAAGAAGAGCTCCTCGAAGGATGGAAGGAGCAGAACGTAACCCAGGTGCAAAGAATTAAGATCAAGCGCGAGAACAAAGAAATTCCGACAAAATATTTGATCATCACTTTTGCTTCAACTGTCCTGCCAGAGTCTCTTGAAACTGGGTATACAAAAACAAGAATCAGGCCCTACATCCCCAATCCACGTAGGTGTTTTAACCCTTTGTTGGACACAACGAGGGAACAAAAGTTATCATGTTTAAAACATTTTTAGTGAGCTATTTATCACTTCTTGATCCCAAGAAAACAAATCTGAAAGTCGAGAAGTGTTTTATTGCAAAGAAAAAAGTGGGACCTATATGTCCCACTGTCCACTTAGGTCACTTCGATAAAGTGGGACTCATATGTCCCGCTGTCCACTTGAGGCAGTTCACACTTTCTTGTGAAATGGTGCGAAGCAAGTTGCACACAGCGGAACATTGCACACTTTGCACATATACCTCGTGCGGACTTCTCTTTTGCTGGTTGAGCACCAGCGGCACCGCCGTCGCGTGCCTGTGAAGCTTGGGTGGTGAGTGTTTCCGGAGAACCGACTCTCATCCGGAACACCAGTCATCGCGCGACCGTTGCTCTTGCCTCGCTTATTCTTGAAGGCAGTGATGGTCCTCCGAGGCTTGCGGAAGCTCCTTTGTGCGATGAGTTGTCTGCCAAGCTTGAGGCGGAAGTGAAGGTATCCAACATTCTCGATGGAGTTGGCTTGTATAAATGCGTTGACAATCGCCGCATCAAGAATGAAGTAGAAAATTCTACTCCACCATCGCTTAGACCGCCGGTCTGCAGGGTAGGCATTCCTCTTTTGATCGAACTTGTCGACGCCACCCATCCATGCATTATAATTTTGACCACCTGAGGGCACTCCACTGATATTTTTTTGCCATTCGGCAGCGTCCTTTGAACATCGACGCGACATTCTGGTTCGTGGTAATTGGACATCAGGTGGACATTCTTTGTGTCCCTCCACTGGTAGGCAATGACGTCCCGCTTTCTTCGCCACAAGTATGAACCCCTGTCCATCTTGTCAGTTTTCACCTCAGGCGGAAGGTCTTTCTTGTTTGTACGGAAAGTTCCGCAGGCAAAAATGCCTATGTCCCGCAATTCTTGCAAAAGTTTTGTTGATGAAAAAAAATTATCGAAAAACAACTGAGAACCAGTGGGCACGACACCATCTGCTAGTGAGAGAACAATATGCTCACCTAATGTGCGGTCAAGTGGTTTTTGAGCGTTTTTCCCCTCGTAGAGTTGAAACTGGAGCAGGTAGCCCGTTTCGGAGTCTGCGAGGGACCATACCTTGTAGCCCCTCTTTATCTTGGGCTTCATAGGCATGTATTGCTTCAAGCTTGAGCGTCCTTTGAACAAAATCATGCTTTCATCAACTGCAACATGTGTCGATGGGCTGTACTCCGTCTGAAACTTTTTGTTCATCATGTTGATCAAAGGACGCACTTTATATGCGCGATCAAAATCTTTGTCACCATAGCCTGGCATTTTGTCGTTGTCGTTCAGATGAAGACAATTGCATATCATCTGAAACCGCTTGTATGTCATCACTTTGGCAATTTCATTCACGTAGAAAAAGCTATCGGAAGACCAGTACATTTGAAGTTGATGCATGCGGTTGACGCTCATAAGGATCAGCATCCCAATGTAAGCTTCAAGCTCATCGCGTGTCAGCGGCACCCATCCCTTTCGCTGTGTCTGTTCAGCATAGAGATTTGTCTGTTCTAGAATATGGTCCAACACCTCATTATCGAAATACAAGGAGAACGCGTCAAGGGCAGTGATTGTCGGACTGAGTCTTTGGGAGATCGTGAAGCTGTGATTCGTAGGCGTAGGCATACAAACAGTCGACGTATCCCACTGAGGTCCTTCTGAATCATTTTCAGTGTCGGCTTTCGAAACAGCACTTTTCCTTTTTTTCTTTCTTTTGCCTGCATATGGTGGACGCCGTCTTTTCTTCAGCATGCTCGACGAAGCGGGGGGAGCGTTTTCAACATCACTCTCGTTCTCGCTGGACTCATCGGGTGGTAGATCCCAAACTTCATCTTCACTGCTTTCGAACTCTTCATCATCACTGTTGTTAGAGTTCTCTGGCAAGCTCCAGAATAATTCAAGTGCTTCTTCAGCAGTGAGACGTTTCTTGTTATCTTAATAAAAAAAGAAAAGAAGCAATCAGTATGGACCGAGCTGCCCCCACGCTATTGCTGCGCAACGCTAAGCCTAACGTGGAACAGGTGATTCCCACTACTATTCGTAAAACAGGTTCCGTTTATCTATGCACTGCTAAACATCACAAAATATACCTGCTAGTTGTTTGTAAGTGGTTACTGAAGTGCAAGAAAGACAAGATTTACTCACCAGACATTTTTTTCTTGCTTGAAAGAACCTCACAAAAGCACCGAAAAACTGCAACGCGCAAGTGAAAAAACAAAAACTGCTTCTTGCCTTGTTGCGTGCTTCCACCTAGTGGAAACGCCACGAAATTGCATACAGAATGTTCTAGCATACTCAATAGATGGCGCTAGTGGCTTGTATGTGATTGCATGAGCTCTCTCAAAGAGCTAGGGCGCCGAGAGCGTGGAATAATAAGTGGGACGTATATGTCCCGCTGTCCAACAAAGGGTTAAGTGCCAACGTTTCGGCCATGGTTCGCAGAGTTGCAGAGGCCGACTGACCTGTGCCAAATGCGGGAACCACGAACACTCCTCCGACACCTGTGACAATCCGCTCCACTGTCCAAACTGTGAAGGTGAGCACGCGGCATACTCTAGAGCATGTCCTACATGGAAAAAGGAAAAAGATATAATCACGCTGAAATACAAAGAAAATATCTCGTTCAGGGAAGCACGAAGGCGGTGTTCGCCTTTCTATGGCACATTCTATGCTGATGCGGCGCGTCGGGGAAAGCGCCGCAGCGGCCTCCGCCACAAGTCCAGCTCGCGCGCAGCGAGCCGTTTGTGGCTCCTGCCCCCGTGGTGGAAGCAGTTACCTCTGCTCCACCCACCCCGCAAGAAAGTCCCGCTACCCTAGGGTCGCTGGCACCAACACAACCACCGGCGAGAGCCTGCGCTACGCGAACTGAACACGCAGGACCGTCACGACCCGTCACGGTGGGCGCAGCCAAGGCAGCCTCACTCTCTCCGGTCCCAGCTGGCGCTGTCGACGAACAGCGCAGCCTGGACCCGAAGACTGTCCCATCTACCTCCGGGCTGGTGGGCTCAAAAATCTCGTCTTCTGTGGCGAGACTTTCACGGGAAACCTCCCGCTCGTACGAGCGCTCGTCCGGCGCCTCGCAGGAGGCAATGGACACTACACCTATCCTAACGGCGCATCAAGCGCCCAAGGAGCGGCGAGCGTCCCTCGACCGCTCCAAAAAAGATAAGACTCGCGTCACAGGGCCAGGAAAGGGCCCTGCAATCTAAGGCAGTACCTTTTTCCTCTGTACACACAGCACCAACTCACTTTCACAATGGAAACACAAATTATGCAGTGGAACGTGAGGGGTCTTCTTAGGAACCTCGATGACGTTCAAGAACTTCTACACAAACATAACCCAAAAGTGCTGTGTGTGCAAGAAACACACCTTAAACCAAAGCATACAAACTTCCTTACACACTATATAACTTCCCGCAAAGATCGTGATGATGCGCTTGCATCGTCTGGCGGTGTTGCCATCTTAATAGACAAAAGTGTAGCATGTCAACGCATGCAGCTGCAAACACCACTGGAAGCGGTGGCTGTTAGGGCTGTCCTTTTAAACAAACTCATTACCATTTGCTCACTTTATATACCCCCACACTATCAGCTACACAAACACGAATTTCAGTCTTTTATAGATGAGTTGCCAGAACCTTACGTTGTTCTCGGTGACTTCAATGCTCACAGTAGCTTGTGGGGCGACTCTCGCAACGATGCGCGAGGCCGGCTCATTGAGCAATTTCTGCTCTCTGCGGGTGCATGTTTATTGAATAAGAAGGAACCAACATTTTATAGCCTTGCCAACCAAAGTTATTCATCCATAGATCTTAGCATTGCTTCCCCCATACTTTTACCTTATCTTAACTGGAGCGTTATAAAAAACCCTTTTGGGAGTGATCATTTTCCAGTACTCCTGCGAACAAGAAAACAAAACGAATCTCCACCACAAGCCCCGCGGTGGAAGGTCAATGCAGCCAACTGGGAAAAGTACCAACGTCTTACTGCAAGGATCTCTTGGACCGACATGTCTTCCTTAGGAATTGACGCTGCAGTTCAATATTTCACTGCTTTTATAATTGACGCTGCCTTCCAAAGTATACCTGAAGTAAGAAGTGCGGTAGGTAAACGTCGTGTTCCTTGGTGGAACGAAGAATGCCGTGAAGCTCGCAAGAAGCAGAACAAAGCGTGGGGGCTACTACGCGATTCCCCCACTGCAGAAAATCTAATCAATTTTAAGCAGGTAAAATCTCAAGGGCGGAGAACGCGCCGGCAAGCCAGAAGAGAGAGTTGGCAAAGATACATATCAAGTATCAACTCCTACACGGATGAAGCTAGGGTATGGAACAGGGTTGGTAGGGTACAGGGTCGACAAACATTCTCTCTTCCATTGGTGAACACACATGGAGACACATTGGAGGACCAGGCGAACTTCCTGGGCGCACACTTCGAACATGTGTCCAGTTCGTCACATTACTCCGAAGCCTTCCAACGGTATAAAACACAGGCAGAAAGACAGAAGTTAGAATACAAAAGTGCAAAAAGTGAGGGATACAACCGGCCTTTCTGCTTGGCAGAGCTGAAGGCAGCACTAGCTTGCTGCAACGGGTCTGCCCAGGTGCCGACCGTGTAGTATACGAAATGTTGCAAAATCTACCACATGAATCACAAAACACCCTCCTCTGTCTCTACAACGGTGTATGGTCGTCCGGAGAGATCCCCACTGCGTGGAAGGAGGCTATTATAATTCCAGTTGTGAAAGAGGGCAAGAATCCATCTTTGGTTTCCAGTTACAGGCCTATAGCCTTAACAAGTTGTCTTTGTAAAGTTTTTGAAAAGATGATAAACCGCCGGTTGTTACATTTCCTCGAATCCAACAAACTACTTGACCCCTATCAGTGTGGCTTTCGAGAAGGTCGGTCCACTACTGACCATTTGATACGTATCGAGGCACAAATTCGTGAAGCATTTGTCCATAAGCAGTTCTTCTTGTCTGTGTTCCTCGATATGGAAAAGGCTTATGATACGACGTGGCGGTTTGGAATTATGAGAGACCTCTCGCACTTAGGCGTGCGTGGTACAATGTTAAATATAATAGAAAGCTACTTGTCGAACCGCATATTCCGTGTTCGGGTGGGCAATGTACTATCAAGACAATTTGTGCAGGAAACTGGAGTTCCTCAGGGTGGGGTACTCAGTTGTACTCTTTTTATTATAAAAATGAATTCTCTTCGTCTGTACATCCCACGTAACCTGTTTTATTCTACGTATGTAGATGATGTGCAGATAGGGTTTAAATCCTGTTCTCTCGCAGTCTGTGAGCGACAGGTCCAGCTTTGTCTCAACAAGGTCTCGAAATGGGCTGATGAGAACGGGTTCAGATGGAACCCACAAAAAAGCACTTGCGTCCTTTTCACTAGAAAAAGAGGTCTACACCCTGATCCTGAAATTTTCATGCGGGGTGAGCGTCTACCGGTCAACGGAGAACACAAATTTCTAGGCATAATCTTAGACGCAAAGTTAACCTTTGTACAGCACATAAAATATCTTAAAAATAAATGTATGAAAACAATGAATATCCTAAAAGTGCTGTCACGCACAAAGTGGGGCAGCGATAGAGAATGTCTGATGAACCTCTATAAAAGCCTCATACGCACCCGTCTAGATTATGGAGCGATCGTTTACCAGTCTGCAACGCCAACTGCTCTGAAAATGCTGGACCCTGTCCACCATTTAGGCATTCGTCTTTCCACAGGTGCCTTCAGAACAAGCCCTATAGAAAGCCTCTACGTGGAATCAGACGAGTGGTCTCTTCATTTACAGAGGTCATACCTATCTTTTAAGTATTTTTTGAAAGTGAACGCAAGCACTGATCATCCCGCATATCCTGCTGCAAATGACCTGTCCAGTTGCCAGCTTTTCCACAACAAACCCGCAGTGAAGGAGCCTTTCTCGCTGCGTGTACGAGCTCTTGCTGTAGAAACAGCCCAATGGGCCATGAATGTCCACCGGATATCCAGCGGACAACAATTAGTGGACATTTGGATGTCCTGCGGACATCCGCACATATCCTCCGGATGTACTACGGACATCCGTTGGAGCTTAAGGCGCAACCAAGGTGGCCATCCAGCGAATGTCCCATGGACGTCAAAGCCGGATATGCGGATGTCCCAGGGACGTTTACAGCAGGCTATTAGCCCTTGCAGGACACATATTTTTGCTAATATTGGATGTCCGAGGGATATCGATTTTTTAAATTTGATTGGACGTACCATGCCGGCACCAGATGTGGTCGTCAACCTCTTGGGTCAGTGCCATATTCAATGTTGCTGCAGCATTTATGTGTTTTTACTGCAATATTTAATAAATGCTACAACACACAAAGAATTAAGGCATCGATCCTGAAGGAGACCTATCATACTGGTGCACAGCTAGGAAAAGACAATGTTACAGCTTTCATTTTATTCACAGTAAAGCAAAAACAAGCAAAAAACAGTGGGATTTGGTCTTGTGTTATCACAGTACAACAGCTCCTGCATTCACAGAACAAGCACTGCAAAGCCTATCTCCAATGCTTAAGCCCAATAGCCTGCAAGTGGGATGTAGTGTCACCAGCTCTAGTGCGTCTGAAAAAACCTCGAAATGTTGGGGGTGATCAGCAGATCAATTCAAATCTTTAAACATTTTCTAGGAAAGTATACTTTAGTAAACCTAACACAGACAATACCAAGTACTAAAGTATACAACTGCAAAGCACAATATGATGAGAAACTTGCCTCTTGCCACCAGAAACAATAAATAAGGGCACTTTAATTCACAAACATAATGCCATGAATCTGTCACAGCCGTTATTCTTGACAAGCACAACAATATCCGTACAAATGGACATGGCTAAATTCAATGGCTTCTACATATACAAATAAACCTCTAAAGCATCTAAAAGATGAGTGCATGAGACACCTAAAAACATTTAAAGACATTAAATTCCAACATAAACACAAGGAGCTCTGTTGCATCAACCCGATTACAAAGTGAGTGCATAAAACACATCTAAAAGTTCGGTTTTATGACATCAAATTAAAACCACAAAGAAAAACAAGCATAGTTGGGACATGTGGACCAAGCCCACCATTAGCTTAAAGATTCCCGACTAGATTGCACTACATATATATACAGGGTGTTCCACGTAATTTAGCCAAACTTTAAAAATATGCAAATGCCACCTAGCTCAACAGAACCAAGGTAATGCTGCTTGCGGTCGCTTAGAGATACTCAGAATATTTTTTGCAGTCCACATAATTGCATAAGTCTAATTATTAATCAACTTCTGAAATATTAAAATTAGATGAAAAGTGTCAATGAGAAAACTGTAGAGCAACATGAAAAACTCCCGATACAGCTTTCTGTTACTCAATACGTGCTAAATAGAAGTGTTTTTCTGTGCGTGAAAGAAGCCTCCGAATACGTGCAAAATTGCCCGCGCGACTGGCCGCTCGAGGCACTTTGCATGTATTCGCGGGCTTCTTTCACGCTCAGAAAAAACACTTTATGTAGCACGTATTGAGTAACAGAAAGCTGTATCGGGAGTTTTTCATGTTGCTCTACAGTTTTCTTATTGATACTTTTCATCTAATTTTAATATTTCGGAAGTTGATTAATTAATTAAGACTTATTATGCAATTATGTGGAATGCAAAAAAATATTCTGAGTATCTCTAAGCGACCGCAAACAGCATTACCTTGGTTCTGTTGAGCTAGGTGGCATTTGCATATTTTTAAAGTTTGGCTAAAGTTACATGGGACACCCTGTATCCTCCTAAGCACGATATGATGAAAGACTTTTTTTCTTGCCCCCAGACAGAATACATAAGGGCACTTTCATTCACAGAAACATACCATCAATCTGTCACAGCCATTAATCTCGCCAAGCACAACAATATCCATACAAATGGTCATGGCTAAATTCAATGGCTCTACATATACAAATAAACTATAAAGCACCTAAACATGAGTGCATGAGACATACATCTAAAACATTTAAAGACATAAAATTTCAACATAAAGACCAGAAGCTCTGGCCATCACAACACTATGACAAAGTGAGGGATAAACATCTAAAAGTTCAATCTGCTGCCATCAATATCCCCAGAACGACCAGGGAATCAGAAGCTGGGCCGTGGCGAAAGTTTCAGTCAGTATCTGAAACAGCAAAAATGCCATGGACAAAGACGATTGTCAGACGCTACTGTGAAATGGGATTTTTATAGGCATCTACTGTGTAACATCTCATTAGCATGGTTTCCAGTCGGCTGCTAAGTGGGAATATACATTTCTACACAACTAAGAACAAGGACAAACATGTGGACAAGGGCAGCAACAAGATGGTAAACAAGTAAGGAACTTTGGGCCTTTCTTCCGAGCTAGTTTGTGCAGTGTACAGGAGCCTGGCTGAAGATAATACAAGAGTATAAAGGTAGGTCACAAGCTCAACACAGATTTCACCATATCGACTGCTTAGAACACTTACACATTAGGAATACAGGCACAACATACATTTTTGTGCACTGTTCAGGATTTTACATGATGCGACAATGTGAATTCCATTACCTGCTGCTTGCTCAAGTTGTCCTTGCTTGACTTCTGAAACCTGGTGGCAAGGCGCTCGGGGGCATGTCGGAGCCACGATTTGATATAGGCCTCAACGTCGGCAGCGGTTGCGTTTGGCGCTTTGCGAGCAGCATCTGAAATTTACAAGATTCCTTAAATCATCTCAACAATAACAGTTGTCTTGGTGAAAATACAAATTTCAAGAGTCATAAACAGTCTGCTGAGCCTACAAAAAATTGAGAAATAAATTACTGCCTACTCGAAGTCCTTCCCACATAATAGATTTGTTATATTGAATAGAGTTGGGCACATCAGTGACACTTGCTTTTTCAAATGATAACGAGGCAGAACACGAGCCAAAACAATCAAATGATTGCTTTACATTTTTTATTTCGGCTGCTATTTCAATCACCTCACACTGCCTTGCACTGAAAGGTTGCACAGTGATCTTACACTTTATTTATGCCCTTCGCTTTTTACCAGACAAACTATAATATTTTAAGTTTTTAGCCTCTAAAGCTAGCCTGGACCTTTAGAGTGCTACCAATTGTAGATTTTTTACCATGTAGGCTTCTTTAACCAACATTAAAATTTAAGTGCACAGTGAAATTGCAGCATCCTTGCAGTGCTGAAATATGCAACCAATACCAATAGTGATAACTGACACTGCAAACTTACAAATAGATAAACGGGCAGCACTTAAAAAAACAGACCAATGAGCATGTTTTGGTTTTTCCTGAGGAAGGCTAATTCTGTGTAAAACACAAAAGTAAGATGTATTATACAGCACACCTGTTATGGCTTTAGCAATCTTCAAGGCGGAGAAGCTCAGTTTTCCTTTTCGACCCATCCCGGAAAATTGTGCCGCAACCTCGTCTGTGATGCAGTATGACAAGATTCTTTTTGTTGCCCAGTATGCATCTTTCCCACCAAGCTGTGCCAACTCATGCCCTGTGTACAAAAGAGAAGGAATTCTATTCAACAAAGAAAACTTGTTGGATGATGTGAATGTTTTAGAATACGAAAAAGAGTATTAAGTCATAAAGCAGTAAGCAATGTCGAAAAAACCCATGACATTCTTGATATTGCAAAACAGCAGTGTTTAACACCTTGAATATTCATTATGAGTTCGATGAACTGAAAAAAAACATAAACCCCCTTACCAGGATCTTAAATTTTCCAGCATCGAGCTTGTCGTCGAACTCTTGTAGTTCTTCAAGACTGCTTAGCGGATGGCCTAAGAGCTCTGCGCATTCGGTGACTGAAGAAGTGGGAAGCATATCGCACAACTTGTTCAGGGTGTCCGCTTGCTGTTCCAGCATGAAGCGAGCGTGTTCAGCAGTCGTAGCACATGCCGCTGGAAGTCTGAAAAATATTGAAATAACGCTATTAAAACTTAATAGGGTTCAAGAACATTTTAAGCAAACCTTTTACTGAAAACTGCATTCATATCTTTCAAAATGTGCGTACTCTTCTCTACACAACAATCATGAGGCGAGTTTCGTGGCGTTCTTGCGCTGTCTGTTCACCTGAAAAGCACAATTTCAATTCATTAGTAGTTTGGAGTAACTGGCTAATGATTTATTTAACTTTGACCTCCCTTATCTGGCACCATACCTTCATCAACAGAGTGGTTATCAGACGTACCTTGTGGCGAGTTTGTCTCTGACAACTGGGTCCCTGCAGTGTCGAAGAACGAGAGCAGTGAGCCACAAGAGCCGCTCTACTTGTTAGAAATTCTGATGTGCAACAGATAGTGACAAAGAGCCTAGCAGAGCAAAGAAATTACCGATAGCAAAGTTTACTAGTTCAATTATAAAACTGAATTATGGAGGTTAACATATTTTGGTTCATCCACTTGCTTCTACAATGCTTGAGAATTCATTTATGCATGGCTTTAAGAAGCTTTACAGCTATCTTGGTTCTAACCTATAGGTTAGAACGACAGAAAGTTGCTAAATTCGTTACACACAAAAAATAATAAATACGCACGTAAATCGTAATTTTGTAACGAGACAGCTGTATATGTGTGAGAATACTGCTGTGCCTTTGTCTCCTGGCCAAATGTGGGCATACTTGTTGCTTCACTCGAGGTTATTCCTAGAAAGCAATACGTGTAGTCCATCACGTAATGATTCCTATTAGCATTAATCGCAGCCATACACTGGCTGTGGAGCACAGTATACTCCTATATAAAACAAAACTTACAAAAGCTCCAGTATTTATACTGAACTTCAAAGCTACAATTCCACAGTTCATTGTTGCAGAATGAATTTCTTTTGTAGCAATCTGCTACAATTGCATGAATGTCACAATTCTATTCATGATACTCCATGATAAACATTTCTGGCAAGTGAATAAATGCCAGAGGGGCAACTAGCAAAGTTTCAGTGTACATGCAGGTAAATACCTTGTTCACACTTGTCGAAAACAAGTGCTGACTAGACATTCAATGTGAAATACCAGAAAAGCATTCCAAGCGTTGCATTTATTTTACTGTGAAGTTGGCAGTGCACTGCTGAAACACAGGGGAGAGCGAGATGGACGAAGCACTTCGTCCCATCTCGTCCTACTTGTGTGTTTCAACCGTGCACTGCCACCTTCGTTATGAATATTACCAACACGCCCACTCGCCCATCATTTTAATTTCACTGTTTGGAAATATGCTTTGTAAATTTTAAAATCCTATTGATAAAGGAACATGAGCATTGTCAATAACAGGCTAGCTACGAATGCATCTAGCAGCCTGCTTTTCTCTTCTAACGAGGAGTTATTCAATGCTGGTATCCAAAATTCAATGCAGATGAAAGAAAGGAGGTGGTGCATTGTAACATCAGAGGGTTGAGAAAAATTGGCCTCATGCACCAACTGAGTGCTTGCAAGGCTAAAGCTACGTCCTTAATGCAATGATCTTGAAAAGTAATGGCAATACATTTTACAATACCAGATGGAAAATTATTTGGGATAGGTGGCAGTCCTGGCTGGCTTGTGGCAGAGTCTTCCTCCTCCTCTTCACTGTCAGAGTCACTCCAGACTGCTGGTGGCCGTCTACGCCTCTTCAATGGAGGCATTTCAGTTTCACTGGCCAGGTCTGAATGGAACTGACTGTCATTTAGCTTTTTCCGGGCATGTTCATAGGTAACTGAAAAAGTGCAAAATGTGATCAATATAATCACCCCTGGCTTAAGGCGTAAGGTGACTGAATGCGCTTACCGAACAAACTTTCACAGCAATTTCATACTGCTTCCACCATGACTGTGGGGATGCTGCTTCTTTGCCATTTTCCCAGCCTTCTCTGCTTTTACATTATGCGGCCAGACGCACACGCTCCCGGTGACCCAAGTAGTTGGCACAATTTCAACCTCTTTAGAGGCAGTGAACTCCACAATAGCATAGCTCATCTGGAAAAGAATTCTGAATTGTAGTGCCACCATTGCACAAAACAGCACTTCCTAATTTTTTGTCAAGAAAGCATTTTAACTTCGCAAACAATACAAATTTTCATTACTATAAGCACACTGTTGCTTCAAATAAGAATAGTACCATGGAAACTATGTATATAAGTGACCATTACATGCTCAATCATGATCAGGCTTTCACAATTACACAATAGCAGAGAGCTACTCAAGAATTAAGTTGAACATAGAATACACTGACCTGGCCTAGGAGAAGCATGTTTCAAAATAATTTTGCAAGCTTTGTCAAGCTATAGCTCTCAGCGTTTGGCAAGCTACAAAGGCAGACATATGCTTATACGACAAAAATATAGTCATGTTGGCTGTTCAAAAATAAATTTTGTACCAAATGCCTTCATCGCAACATGATAAAACCTTAAGTCAAAGCATCGTTGACAAGCCATAGGAAATGTATTTGCACATGAAGCCAGACATTTAGAATCGGGAGATGAAAGGTTTACATGTCAACAGCAGAAAACAAGCTCCACACTTCAACTTCAAAGTTCAAGTAATAACGCTGTGTTAGATACCAAAATAAGATGCTACATGACAGGCCACAACAGTTTTATAGAACTGTTGTCAATGGTCCTGCTAAAACGCTTTAAAGGATCCCCACGTAAGATGCTTGAAAACAATCTATACTCACCAACATTTCTTGGGAATCGAAACGAGCAGCTGTGAGCCAACAAAGGATCTACACATACTTTCGAACAGCTGCAGATGCCCAAATTCCTCAATATTGTGGCACGGTCTAGTGGCATGAAGAATTATTTTACAGCAGCCAGAAAAAAACTTCAGTAAGGCCTCTCATTCGCTACCACACTCATACAAGAGCTTGTGTGAAGGCAAATAAGAGTATTCAGGGAAAAGTCAGCACCAGAACAAGTTCCTCACTGCTACGAGGAAAAAGCACAGAACACGACACTAAAATGAGCTAATCTTGGAACACATACTAAATGGTATGCAACTCTGGCATTACTACAAACTGCGTCTTCCATGGGAGCTTGACCATTTTTCGCACATTGCTCACAGGCCACACTTTGAGGTCTGAAAGACCTGAAACAATATAATATCAAGTCTTGAAGATTCAAAGGGTGTGCGTAGAAATCTTTTTTACAAAAAATTCTTGACCAATGATGCAAATCTCTTCTGTACCCCCATGGAAGCAATGTTTCTTGCAATAATAATATGTTCACCCTGCATGCAGCAGTTGTCCGGCTCTTCTATGCCCAGTACAAAATTTTGATACTTCAGAGTTTTGAAGCATGGAAGGCAGCATGTAGGAAGGAGTGGACCATTTTCACAAGGTTGTCTGGGAATAAGATCATGTTGCCTGCAAGGCACTTCAGAAGCAGCTGATTGTGCCTCTGCCATTCTATTTGCAAGTTGTTGTAATGGTTTCCCATGTTTGTGAAGGTGTCTCTTTAATTGCTTCATATTGTTTTCAAAGGGAAACGCACTGAAGCAGTCCAATGCACCATGGCGTTTGACGTCATCAGACAAGTGTAACAAGCAATGAACATTGAACGACATGTGCTCTTTTCCATACAAATGGGCAAAACTGGCAACAAAATGTTTCAGGAGTGCCCCGGCATAGTCAGCATGTTGACTGCACAACTGCTTGTTAACCAAAATTGACAGCGAGGCATGGAGAAGCAAGAAATGTTTATAAATGTCATCTGCGAGAATGCCGTTGAGAAGAAGAGGCCCTGTGTAGAGCAGAGAAGCCTAAATTCAACAGCCTTCCATCTATCTAACTCATCGACACCCCTAGGCCTACGGGGATTACGCGGATGTAGCGACGCAAGGCAGTGCTTTGCTGATTGAATGTATGACGTTGAAGTGGTCCCAGTCGAACATTAAAGGACCTGAAAGCCACAGGGGAAAAAAGCTTTTTCACAACACCTAACAGAACAACATGCATATAGTCGAGAGGAACATCGCACACGTGTCAAGAGGCAACTCAACAAGAATTGATGTTCCTCTGTGATGCTCGGAGTCGTGCTGCTGCCTGAAGCTAGCATTTGTGCGGAGGGGACAGTCTGATCGGGGAACACAACCTTGCCTCCAATGTATGCACCCTCAACACAGCACTTGGGACAGCCATTGTAGCCACTGTGGCCTTTGGTCATCATTACGAAAGACCGTGCTGGGCGCATCACAAACAAGAGCCTTCAGAACAAACCTCAATTGGCTTGCCATTCACACAAGCCCATTCGCCAGCAAATACTGCAACTCATCAACAAAAGCTCTCAAAAAGGCATTGGATGAATGCGGCTTTGAAGGCCCCGCATAAGCCCCGATAACAAATGGCCCAAAGCCCTCACCACAGTTACTAACTCTACATTGTATAGGCCAAAGTTGCATTCTTGAGCTTTTTGCAAGGGGCAGACCATACATTGACAATGAGCGAAACAATACTAGGAGGTCTTTCACGAACTTCAACGAATGTTTAAGCCCGGCAGCGAGACCAAAATGACAATATTCGCCCGGAGACAGGGCCACCACGGAGTACTCGGTGTTTTCTAGTCGCGGCGTTTGAGGAGTGCACGCGCGTCATCAGGGAGGTCAAGTTCGGAAAAGATGCTGTAACGTTTATGCAGCTTCAATAGCTGTTTAATGCTTTGCGCTTTATGTTATTCTCAACTGCCCATTGACGCAGAGCCTCTCGAAAGCTTTCTTTTGCGGTGCTACTTCTTCTGATGAAAGAACGGGCACAGAAGAAAAATGCGAGTTTTGACATGAGGCTCCAGGCAAATCATCTGAATCACTGACGAATATTTGACGATTGTGTGGAATCGGCATCACGATTCGCAAAATGGGCGATTTCATGCGAGGCACTACTACATTCACTATGCACAGCTAAGTCATCATGTTTGCAACTGCCAAACGTTGTGGCTCTCCTCTACATGGCTGGGTGGCGGAAGCCGCACACGCATTGTCTCCAAACACTCCTGCACAGCGCACAAGGGTTCAATTAGCAGATGTGTCCTCCTTGCTTCCCGCGATGCCTTCTCCGTAGCGAGCTTTTTGCGAGGCCTCTGCATGTTTGTAGAAATCCTAACAAAATTTGATAGTCACAACTGTCACGGGCTTCTAGCGACTACAAGCAAGAAAGCAGCTGGTTGCATACAAGGGATAACAGCCTTGACAAGCGCGCGGTCCCGCTCACCTTGGTCAAGTAATACTCAGACAAGGAGCTCGTCCACGGCCGCAAGTCAGACACGGATCTCCAGTCGTGTAGAACCTCTACGGAGCGTGAAGCCAGGTACGCAGTTCTCGAAGAGGAAGTTGTTGAAAAGCCCGCTTCGCGTTACCAAGAAATCATACAAAAGAAATGGCGGCCGTCCCCTACAGTGTATCCCGCGCTACTGTGATGGCAGTGATGATGATAGACGCAATTTTAGTTTTAAAACGACATAAACGTGAGCTCATAGTGTAATAACTCCACTGTGCATAATTTTAAAGTATAAAATGCGGGTAAAAACAAATTTACTGGCAGCTGAAATGAAAAACAGTGGCGATTTAAACAGTGGCGGCCTACGTTTATGGATGGCGGTGGCAGTTATAACAGTTGGAACTATGATCAAGCAATGGCGGCGCGCAGCAACAAATTGTAAACACGCAAGTAGAGTGACCTCCCCCGCAGGGGCGTCTGTGAAGCAGGCGTTTGGTGTGTAGCGACACACGGACCCGAGCTAACGGGGGGGTTTCGACCCCCTCCCAGCCTAGCCGTGCGTGGCTTTGCCGTGTCCGGGGAAAAAGGGGATCCTGGGGGTTGAGCCGACGCCGGGTGATTGGACCTTTAAGGCCCCCCGGCAGAGGCAACACACCCTTTGGCCCGGCTTCACGTAGACGGCACCCCTGGGCTGACCCACCCAGGGAAATCGGCAGCGCCTTTTCTGTCTCTCTCCCTCATCTTCGTCTTCTCTCTTTTAATCTTCCTGTCCTCTCTCTCCATTTACTTCCGTTTTTCTTGGCGGCGAGGGTTAACCTTGTGTATGTGCCCTCTCTTGGGCGCATTATATTTGGTTATAGTAGCTGTGTACAGCTGGCGTAGGCATGCTTTATATCAATATAAGTGCTGTCGCGTCCCCATGTTGGGCTCCATGGTGGGCGGCTGGCATGGTTGCCGAAACTATACTTAATATATGGCCTCAACCTCATTTCCTCGACTGAAGATCGTCCTCTCACAAAGAGAGGTCGCACCGAAGAGACTTTGAATGCCTTGCTCAAACCCAAAGAAATTTTTCCACGCTTCCACGTAATACACTGCGAAACACTCGACAAGAACGCAAGAACCTCTCTCCTTTTGTGTATCGAAATGCCTCACCCAATACACTCGGTCAAGGCTATAAGGCTACAAGAATGGCTAGTGGGGACCTTTTGCTAGAAGTTCAAGCAAGACCCCGTATGAAAAACTTTCCAAACTTGCCTCTTTTGGAAGCACCCCTGTCTCTATTACACCACACCGATCCCTCAACAGTTCCCGAGTGTAGTTCTGGCGCTCGAAGCGCTGCAGGAAGCCAGCGAAGCAGTCCTCGTGCACATCCTAGAAGGCTCTCGAACATGATCGCACAGAACGCGGGCCGGGTCACCATCATGCGGAAGGGACATGGCAACAGTGCTCAGAATGATTAGAAGTTATGGAAACCTGCAGTTGTCCTTATTATGAACTCATTTTAATTTTATAACGCTGGGACAGGATGTGTTTAATGCGAAAAATATTACTTTATTTCGAAGTGCGCAGCTTTTTCGGACGTTGCCCCTCCGGCACGTCTGGGCAAGCAGGCATTTGGTGTGTAGCGACACCTCGCACCCCTCGCACGCCCCTTTCGAC